>NC_053027.1:388896351-389031212 GCF_003073215.2 Triticum urartu | reverse complement strand
ATATATTGGGCATCAAGATCTATAGGGATAGATCAAGACGCTTAATACGACTTTCACAAAGCACATACCTTGACAAAGTTTTGAAGAGGCTCAAAATGGATCAGTCAAAGAAAGGGTTCTTTCCTGTGTTATGAGGTGTGAATTTGAGTAAGACTCAAAACCCGACCACAGCAGAATATAGAGAGAACGAAAGTCATTCCCTATCCCTCAGTCATGGGTTCTATAAAGTATGCCATGCTGTGTACCAGATCTGTTGTGTGCCTTGCCATGAGTTTGACAAGGGAGTACAATAGTGATCTAGGAGTAGATCACTGGACAGAAGTCAAAATTATCATTAGGTACCTAAAGAGGACTAAGGAAATGTTTCTCGGTTATGGAGGTGATAAAGAGTTCGCCGTAAAGAGTTACGTCGATGCAAGCTTTGACACCGATCCGGATGACTTTGAGTCTCGATCTGGATACATATTAAAAGTGGGAGAAATTAGCTAGAGTAGCTCCATGTAGAGCATTGTAGACATAGAAATTTGCAAAATACATACGGATTTGAATGTGACAGACCCGTTGACTAAACCTCTCTCACAAGCAAAACATGATCACATCTTCTCTTTGGGTGTTGTAAGTGCATCTAGTGCCCCTTAGTGATTTTGGTGTATTGAAGACTTATAGGTTAAGGGACTAATGCGTTTGTGAGTGTACACAGGTCTATAAGTCTATGAGGAGTTTGATATTTACAGAGAAATTCGACCCCTAAAAATGAAGTTCTTCGACTGAAGACTTTGGATTTCTGAAGACTTTGAAAGTGAAGAAATTGGTGTGGCCTTGAAGACTTGGTATTCATTCGAGGAACATGAAGCGTGAAGACTTTTGTTTTCATAGTTTCATTTTCTCTTTCTTGAGTCATAGGAAACACCATACTGTTAAAGGGGGTCGAGGAAATACTAAGGAAAAATTTCCATGTGATGCTCAACTCAAAATCCTAGACCTACCAATCCCTTCGAGTGAAGCCATTGGAAATCTCATGCAGTTCAGTCAATTTCTTCAGTAACAGAGACGAAGTTCTTCTGGTCTCTGAGGAATTTGTTCTAACTGAGGAGTTAGGAATTCGCCAGTGCGGATTGCCTACACAGTGAGGAACATGATAGCCCTGAGGATTTTTCTACTCAAAATTCCGATCGTTGCTGAGCTATGCGTCAGCTGTCCCAAAATATCTATCCACCTAACGGTCATATCATTGAAGGGCATTTATGTCTTATCATGTCGGGCTGCTCCCTAGGCTATAAATAGCCGCCCCCTACAACCACTAGCTGGTTGGCTGCTCCGAGAGAAACTGACACTTGTCATTTGAGAGCAACCCATCCTCTGAGGACTTTGAGCGAAAATCATCAAGTGAGGAAAAACCCAAACCAAAACCCAAACACCTACAAACCCCAAGTGATTGAGCATCACTGAAGAGATTGATCCTGCATGGATCCGACACTTGTTACCTTTGAAGAATGTGCTTCTTCCAGAAGGTTAAGCGTCATGGTCTAGAGCATCCAAGAGGAATTGTGGATCGCCGAGTGACCAAGTTTGTGAAGGTTTGGAAGTCGCCTGATGACTTACCATGAGTGATTGGACGAGGTCTGTGTGACCTTAGTTCAAGGAGAATACAGCGAGGACTGGGTGTCCTGAGCTGCGTGTTCAGGACTGGGTATCCGGGATTGTGTGTCCTCGAGTTTAAATACTCAGCCGCTCCAACCAGACGTACAACTGAGACAGTAGTTGGAACTGGTCTACCAAATCATTGTCTTCACCAAGCTTACCGGTTCCATTTCCTCAACTCTTTCATTTCCTCATAATTGAGTTGTGTGCTTGTTCATATCTGTGTTTGAAGACTTTGACTGAAGACCTTCTCAATTTCCTCAGTTCAATTTCTTTAGTCTGTTTGTCTTTATCCTGTGTTATCCTATGCTTACGCTTCATGTACTCTGTGCCTGTCTTCATTTCATCATGATGACTATGCTTGTATTCTGCTATGTCTACTTTTGAGTATTTATTCCGCTGCTAGTAGTTCTTCGCTAAGGAATTTCCTCACCGGCAAATTCCTCAGTGAAGAATTTCATAAAAATCGACTATTCACCCCCCCCTCTAGTCGATATAACGCACTTTCAATTGGTATCAGAGCAAGATACTCCCTTGTTCTGTGTGATTTTGGTTTAACCGCCTGGAGTTTTAGTTATGTCGACCGCAGGTATGATCAAGGTCTCTGCGGGGTGTCCTACCTTCGATGGGACAGACTACCCCTACTGGAAGAATAAGATGTGAATGAATCTTGAGGCAATTGATAACGATCTCTGGTATGTTGTGGAAAATGGTGTTCCCTCAGTCACACCTTCTCTGAATGTTGTTGATGTGAAGAGATTCAAGCAACTCGACTCTCAAGCGAAGAATATCATATGTGGCCATCTGAGCAAAGGACAGTATGGCAGAGTGAGTGCTTTGGAGACAGCGAAGCTTATCTGGGACAGGTTGTCCAAATTGAATGAAGGAGTCTCAACACAGCGTGACTCTCGAGTTGATGTTCTTCGCAATCTCTTCAATCGCTTCAAGAGACTCGACAATGAAAATGTTCAACAAACCTTCGATCGCCTCACTGACATCTCAAATGAGCTTCAAGCACTTGGTGCCACTGACATCACCGACCATGAGGTGGTGAAGAAATTGTTGAGATCGCTTGATTCCTCATTTTACACTCTGGCATTGATGATACAAGAACATGCTGATTACAAGTCACTTGATCCCGCTGATATTCTCGAGATGCTAAATACTCATGAGTTCCAACTTGCTGAGAAAAGAGATCTCTATGGTTCAAGCTATGGCAGATCACGTGCACTGAAGGCCAAGGCAGTATCTGAGTCCGAATATGAAGACTCTGGTAGCAGCCTTGGTGATCCTGAAGAACTAAGCCATGATCTGGCTCTGCTCATGAAGAAGTTCCAAAAGTTCTCAAGACGTGGTCGCCTTGGAAGACCCTCAAGGAGCAGTGATTCCTCATCCAGTGAGTACAAGAGAAGGCTCTGCCACAAATACAAGAAACCTGGACATTACATTCAAGATTGTCCTCAGTGGGAAAAGGAATCAAAGAAGAAGAAATACAAGGATTACAGTTCTGATGATGCGAAGAAAAAGAAGAAATCCACAAAATCTTCATCATCAAAATCCTCAAAGCCTTCATATCACAAGAAGAGCAGCTCCAAGAAGGCCAGGGCATTCATTGGCAAGGAAATGGACTCTGAGACTGAATCTGAAGAAAATGAGGAAGAGGAGTCATCTGAGGAGTCTGAATCCGGAGTGGCAAGTCTAGCTCTCGCCACTGCATTCGTCAGCAAGTCTATCTTCAACACTGAAGAAAATGACCTCACCAATAAGGCTGATGAAGGCGATGATGACTACGCTCCCACCTATTGCTTCATGGCAAAGGGTGCCAAGGTACTCAAATATACCTCCTCTGAATCAAGTGAGAATGAATCTGATGAAAACTGTAAGCCCAGCTATTTTAAACTTGCTAAGATTGCTGTAAAACAACAAAGGGCTTTTGAAAAGGTTCAAAACATGCTAGACAAAAGTGATGATATGTTGGGTGAAGAAATGGATCGCACTAAAGCCTTGACTGAAAATCTTCAGAGACTTCAGACTAGGTTTGACAATCTTCAAGGTCATCATAACACTCTCTTATCCAATCATGAGAAGCTTTCTTATGAATTTCTTCAAAGAAAGCAAGACCTTGAGAAGCTAAGAGTGAGTTATGAAGATCTTTAGAAGGAGCGCGATCCATTACTTTCTCAACAAATCAGCGCATCTCAGGAAGAATTTGTTCCTCCATGTTTGAAATGCATTGAACGTGAATCTGCTAATTCTTCACCTGAATGTTCAAATGCTGCTAATGTTTCAAATTCTTCACATGGCTCTGCTATCACTAATTCCTCATCTGAGGACATTGCTAGTATCACTGACGATGCAGGGCTGAAGGAATTGTACATGACAGGCATGTACAAAAGCCTCAAAGGGCATCAGACTCTTTGTGATGTGCTTAAAAAGCAGATCCTCAACAGGAACCCTAGGAAAGAGGGTATTGCCTTTGAGAGGAAACTCAACGCTGATGGTACATATTGGAAGCCTGAGTAGTACCCCAAAACTACATGGGTTGCTGCAAAGGGACCTCCAGTTGATCCATCTAACTTATCTGGATATGCATGTGAATCTCCTCATTCTGATGATGAGTCATTTGACTCCAACTACAAACTGTTCAAAAATCAGAATGGTGAAGTATTTTCTAGATATATTGGCACTAACTGCAGGAACGGTCCCCCTATGAAGAAAATCTGGGTTCCCAAAAGATGCCTTGAAAATCTACAGGTGAATGTCATCATGATGCCACCTGTGAAGAATAGGAACCCTAGATCAAATTCTTCATATGGATCCAAGTCCTCATACGGACCAAATTCCTCACATGGATCAAATTCCTCAAAAGGATCAAAGTCCTCATATGAACATCATCGTGCTAACCCGTCTGTTTCGCAGGGAAGATCTAAGGATTATGGATATGTGCATTATTCTTCAAATTATTATGTCCATAAGTCCTCGAAGAATTTCTCTGCTTACTCTTATGCTTATTCTAATCCCTCTTATGTGAAACGAAATGGACTGGATTCTATGCCATCCTTCTCGTATGGAGCTCGCAGAATGATGAACTCTTTGCCACCCCTTCAAATGTGGGTGGTGAAGAAAAAGAACTAATCTCTTCTGCAGGGTCAAGTCTCCAGACGTACGTAATTGTCTGAATTTGCTGGAGACCTGAGCATGCCTGGTAGGACGCAGGCTAATCATGAAGAAATGAACTTTCATTTCTCACGTCCTCATATTGCTTTATCTGTTCTTTTGCTTGATGAAATTGATCTGATGAATTGATGTCATATTCTTCACTGATGAAGTATATGAGTTTGTAAGCTGCACTAATTCATCTGCAGGATGATAAACCCAACGCCACTGAGTGGGTCCTCGATAGTGGATGTACAAATCACATGACTGGTGACAAGAATCTATTGATGGATGCTCCATTATCTCTGTCACATCTGAAGCATATCATCTTTGCTGACAAAGGCAAAAGTCAGGTATTGATTCTAGGTAAGGTTGCGATCACAAAGGATCGACACATGGACAAAGTCATGCTTGTTGAGTCCCTAGGATACAATCTCATGTCTGTCTCAATGCTTTGTGATCTTGATATGGTTGTTGTCTTTGGCAAGTACCGTTGTGTTGTGGTTATGGAAGCTGACAATTCCAAAGTCTTCGAAGGCTTTAGGAGAGGAGACCTGTATATTGTTGATTTCTCTACAGGACCACAACCAGCCGCGTGCTTACTTACAAAAGCTTCAGAAGGCTAGCTCTGGCATCGACGACTTGGTCATGCAGGCATGAGGAATTTGCACAGACTTGCGAAGAAGAAGCATGTCATTGGCATCGAGAATGTCAAATTCCTCAAGGATCACCTATGCGGAGCCTGTGAAGCTGGGAAGATGATGAAGGCCAAGCATCCAGCGAAGACTATCATGACCACCACTCGCCCATTTGAATTGCTTCACATGGATCTCCTTGGTCATAATCATTATTCTGCTATTTCAAATCAAGCATCTCAGTATGGCTTTGTTATTGTTGATTATTACTCTTGTTATACATGGGTACACCTTGTTACTTACAAACATGAAGTGCAGGAAGTCTTCAAACGATTTTCCTCGAGGGCTTCAACCAACTTTGGTGTGAAGATCAAGCACATCAGAAGTGACAATGGCACTGAGTTCAAGAATTCTGGTCTCGATGACTATCTTGATGAACTTGGTATTACTCATGAGTTATCTGCTCCTTACACTCCTCAGCAGAACGGCATCATGGAGCGCAAGAAATGACTCTTGCTGAGATGGCTCGCACTATGCTTGATGAATACAAAATGCATCGTCATTTCTGGACTGAGGCAATTGATACTGTGTGCCACATCATAAACAGAGTATATCTTCACAAATTCTTCAAGAAGACTGCCTATGAACTCCTCACTGATAAGAAACCCAATGTAAGTTATTTCAAAGTCTTCGGTGCCAAATGTTGGATTAGAGATCCTCATCACAACTCAAAATTTGCACTGAAAGCACATGAAGGTTTTATGCTTGGTTACGGAAAGGACTCGCACACCTACAGAGTCTTCAACAACATTCTTCACAAGGTTGTTGAAACTATAGATGTGCGGTTCGATGAAATAAATGGCTCGCAAAGAGAGCACCTACCTACGGTGATAGATGAAGCAGCACCTGAGGAAACAATCAAGTTCAAGGCTACTGAGGATGTCATTCCTGCTGAAGAATCTGCTGAAGAATTCATTCCAGAACATGAAGAACGTCGAGCTAATGCACCTGAAGAAAATATTGAAGAAAATGGTGCTGAAGAGAATGCTAATCAAATTCTTCAACGACAACCAGCTCATCCTCACATTGCAAAAGAAGTGCAAGTTGAAAAGATCATCAATGACATCAAAGCGCCAGGTCCTCTCACACGCTCAAAATCTTCACATTTATCTAACTTTTGTGGGCACTATGCTTTTGTCTCTATTACAGAGCCCACTAAGGTAGATGAAGCATTTCTGGAGCTTGAGTGGATTCAGGCCATGCAAGAAGAACTACATCAATTCGAGCTCAACAATGTCTGGGAACTGGTCAAACGTCCAAATCCTCGCAAGCACAATATCATCGGCACAAAGTGGATCTACCGCAACAAGCAAGATGAAAATGGCCTTGTGGTGAGGAATAAGGCACGGCTTGTAGCACAAGGCTACACACAGGTTGAAGGAATTGATTTCGGTGAAACTTTTGCACCTGTTGCTAGACTTGAGGCTATTCGCATATTACTTGCTTATGCTAACCATAATAACATCACTTTATATCAAATGGATGTGAAAAGTGCATTCCTCAATGGTAAGCTTGAGGAAGAAGTATATGTTGCTCAACCCCCAGGTTTTGACGATCCAAAGAATCATGACAAAGTCTTCAGACTCAACAAGGCCCTTTATGGCCTCAAGCAGGCCCCACGGGCGTGGTATGATACCTTGAAGGAATTCCTCATGAAGAAAGGCTTCAAACCCGGTTCACTCGACCCTACTCTTTTCACTAAATCTTATGATGGTGAATTGTTTGTGTGCCAAATATATGTTGATGATATTATCTTTGGCTGTACTAACCAACGTTATAGTGATGAATTTGCCTATATGATGAGTGAAGAATATCAAATGTCTATGATGGGAGAGTTGAAATTCTTCTTAGGTCTTCAAATTCGTCAACAACGCAATGGCATATTCATATCTCAGGAGAAATACCTCAAGGATGTACTGAGGAAATTCGGCATGCAAGATTGTAAAGGCGTCAAAATTCCTATGCCCACAAATGGCCATCTGTGCACTGATGAAAATGGTATTGACTTCGATCATAAGGTATACCGCTCCATGATTGGTTCTTTATTGTACTTATGTGCATCTAGGCCAGATATAATGCTTAGTGTTTGCATGTGTGCCCGATTTCAAGCTGCACCGAAGGAATCACACCATAAGGATGTGAAACATATTCTTCGATATCTAGCTCACACACCAACACTTGGATTATGGTACCCCAAGGGCTCGGCTTTTGATCTCATTGGATATTCTGACTCTGACTATGCTGGTGATCGTGTGGACCGCAAGTCAACATCTGGTACATGTCATTTCCTCAGACGATCTTTGGTCTGTTGGTCCTCGAAGAAACAGAACTGTGTATCACTATCTACTGCTGAAGCTGAGTACATTGCTGCTGGTTCTTGCTGTGCTCAATTGCTATGGATGAAGCAAACTCTCGAGGACTACAGCGTCAACATGAAGAATGTGCCTCTCTTCTGTGACAATGAGAGTGCCATCAAGATTGCTCACAACCCAGTTCAGCACTCGAAGACAAAGCACATTCAGATTCGTCATCATTTTCTTCGTGATCATGTGTTGAAGGGCAACATTTCTATTGAGCATGTGAAGACTGAAGAATAGCTAGCCGATATCTTCACAAAGCCCTTGGATGAGAAGAGATTTGACAAGTTGCGGTGTGAGCTAAATATCCTAAAATCTTCGAATGTTCTTCGAAAAGGACACTCATCCTAACACTTATGCAAAATTGATGACTTAGATGTGCAACACATGAAGAAACGTTTTTCTTCAATCAATGAAGAATAACACTCTTAGTGTGAAGAAATTAACGAAGAATTTGATTCTCAGAACCCTATGATAATTGTATGCGGCGTCTGAAATCATCATTCTTATACGGTGGGTCATGCCACCACCAAAAGTTGAAATTCCTCAATTATTCATATTCTTCAACTTTGCATTGTCTTCACTACTTCCGTCGTTTTTCTTCATTGGATATATATATATATATGTTTATGTCCTCTACAACATTCACTTATTGCTAATTCTTCAAGTTGGTTCTTCTGCTAAGTGAATGTGATCGGACCCTTCCCCCTCTATGCTATACTCAACCCACTATATTCACAAATTCTTCATGTGCGTTTGAAAGCACAAGTGCTCCCTAGGTGGTTTTGATAATTGATGACAACATATCTCTTGTTGGACTAACATTTCTATCTAGCATGTTTCAGATAAGTTCAACAATGCAGTGGCATGGACTAAAGGTTGTGGGAACTCCTTCAAGATGCTAAGGACAAAGGATTGGCTAAAGCTTCAAGCTCAAGACTCTTCATTTTACATTTTAGTGATCCAAGATCACATTGAGTCCATAGGAAAAGCCAATACTATCAAGGAGGGATGAGGTGTTGCTTAATGAGCCTCTTGCTTCATGTGCTTAGTGATATGCTCCAAAACCCTCAACTACTTTCCCATATCCACATATGACCTAAACCCTAAGCCAAACTCGGTCCTACCAATTCTTTCTAGCCGGCGCCACCGAGTTTCACTTGTCATAAGCCACTGCCAAACCCTAGCAATTCGGTTCTACCGATAGGGATCTCGATCTCACCGAGATGGGATTGCAAACTCTCTGTTTCCCTTTCGTAACTTTTCGGTCTCACCGAAAGAGCGAATCGGTCCCACCGAGATTGCAATGTAAACTCTTTGTTTCCTTTTAGTAACTTTTCGGTCTCACCGAAAGAGCAAATCGGTCCCACCGAGTTTGCCTGACCAACTCTCTGGTTAGCTTATTACCAAACTCGGTCTCACCGAGTTTGTGTAATCGGTCTCACCGAGATTACGTTATGCCCAAACCCTAACCATATCGGTCCTACCGAGTTGCATGTCAGTCCCACCAAAAATCTCTAACGGTCACTAGGTTTACCTTTTCGGTCTGACCGAGTTTGTTGATTCGGTCCCACCGAGATTGGAAAACTGTGTGTAACGGTTGGATTTTGTGTGGAGGCTATGATACCCCTCCACCTCCTCTTCATTCGTGGAGAGAGCCATCAGAACACATACACAATTCCAACTCATATGTTCTGAGAGAGAACCACCTACTCATGTGTTGAGACCAAGATATTCCATTCCTACCATATGAATCTTGATCTCTAGCCTTCCCCAAGTTGCTTTCCACTCAAATATTCTTTCCAAAAAATCCAAATCCTATGAGAGAGAGTTGAGTGTTGGGGAGACTATCATTTGAAGCACAAGAGCAAGGAGTTCATCATCAACACACCATTTGTTACTTCTTGGAGAGTGGTGTCTCCTAGATTGGCTAGGTGTTACTTGGGAGCCTCCGACAAGATTGTGGAGTTGAACCAAGGAGTTTGTAAGGGCAAGGAGATCGCCTACTTCGTGAAGATCTACCGCTAGTGAGGCAAGTCCTTCGTGGGCGATGGCCATGGTGGGATAGACAAGGTTGCTTCTTCGTGGACCCTTCGTGGGTGGTTGCTTCTTCGTGGACCCTTCGTGGGTGGAGCCCTCCGTGGACTCGTGCAACCATTACCCTTCATGGGTGGAGCCCTCCGTGGACTCGCGCAACCGTTACCCTTCGTGGGTTGAAGTCTCCTTCAACGTGGATGTAGGATAGCACCACCTATCCGAACCATGGGAAAAACATCTTTGTCTCCAATTGCGTTTGAATTCTCCAAACCCTTCCCCTTACATTCTTGCAAGTTGCATGCTTTACATTCTGCTGCTCATATACTCTTTGCATGCTTGCTTGATATGTATTGTGTATGTTGAAATTGTGCCTAAAACTCCACTCAAACCAAAAAGGCCTAAAAATTGCAAATTTAGCACTAAGTGTCTAATCACCCCCCCCCCTCTAGACACATCTACTTCTAGATCCTACAAGTGGTATCAGAGCTTTGGTCTCCATTGCCTTGGTTTAATCACCATTGGAGAAAGATGGATATGTCTACCTTAGGGAGTCTTAGACATAGAGTGCCTATTCTTGATGGAGAGTATTTTCATGAGTGGAAAAATGAGATGCTTGTAATTTTCAATCAATATCATTTGAACAAGTATATTGCTAGCCCTTGTGCACCTCATATTGATCCTTTGCATCCTACCCTAGATGAAGATATTGACATGATTCGCAATCTTAGAACTATTGAGCTCATCATTAGAGGATTGCCCAAAAATTTGATTGCTAGTTTGCCTACTCTTAATTGTGCCTATAATATATGGAAATTTCTTGAGGAACGATTTCCCGATCATTCCTTGAAAACTTTGGATGAAATTCTCCATAAATCTATTGCCTTGAGTAAGATGAACTCTAGTGATCCTAGTTTTGGTAATTGTCAATTTGAACTTACCAATCTTAAGCATGCTAAAGGAGATGTTGGAATCATTAGTGATATCATATTCGAAGCTATAAGAATTCATAAAAGTGACCACTTTGATGATCATTTATCTAATGAATTACCCTCTCTAGGAAATGATGAGTCACAAGATCATGATGAACATGGATACTATGATGATGATGATGATAGTGACTTCGATCTTGATGATGCAATGAGACATTTTGGTCTTATGGCAAATCTTCGGGGATATGAATCAGGAGGAAAGGAATGGGTTCTTGATAGTGGATGTACTGATCATATGACCGGAGATGAAGAGATGTTTCGTGAGCTTGCTGAAAATGACGGCCCTCGAAAATATGTCACCTTTGGTGATAATTCAAAGGGTAAAGTGGTTGGCCTTGGTAAGGTGGCCATCTCACATGATAGTTCCATTCAAAATGTCATGCTCATTGAATCTCTCGGCTACAACTTACTTTCAGTATCTAGACTTGCTGATTTCGGTTTGAATGTCCTATTTACTGAGGTAGATTGCCAAGTATTTCATCGAGACAATCATAAAATGGTCTTTACCGGTATGCGTAGAGGTGATCTTTACATTGTCGATTTCTCTAAAAAGGCACAACCTAAAACTTGCTTTGTTGCTAAATCCTCAAAAGGTTGGTTGTGGCATAGACGACTAGGTCACGTTGGCATGAGAAACCTTGACAAGCTTATTAAAGGAAATCATATCCTTGGAGTTAACGATGTCATATTTGATAAGGATAGACTTTGTAGTGCTTGTCAAGCAGGTAAACAGGTTGGAGGAAGGCATCCCGTGAAGAACATCATGACCACAAGAAGGCCACTCGAGCTACTTCATATGGATCTTTTTGGTCCCAACGCCTACAAGAGTCTCGGTGGAAGTTCTTTTGGTCTCGTTATAGTTGATGATTTTTCAAGATTTACGTGGGTGTTCTTTCTTAATGACAAGTCGCAGGTCCAGAAGATCTTCAGAAACTTCGCTAGGAAGGCCCAAAATCAGTTTGACGTGAAGATCAAGAAGGTTCGGAGTGACAACGGAACGGAGTTCAAGAACGCAAATGTGGACACCTTTCTTGACGAAGAAGGGATTTCACACGAGTTCTCGGCTACGTACACACCTCAACAAAATGGAGTTGTTGAGAGGAAGAACCGGACGCTCATCGAAATGGCAAGAACGATGCTTGATGAATACAAGACGCCAAAGCACTTTTGGGCAGAAGCGGTTGAGACAGCTTGTCACGCAACAAATCGCTTATATCTTCACAAGCTACTCGGCAAGACGGCATACGAGCTTCTCACCGGTAACAAACCCCAAGTTGGATATTTTCGAGTATTCGGCTCAAAGTGCTACATTCTTGATAAGCATCGTCGTTCAA
This sequence comes from Triticum urartu, assembly GCF_003073215.2. Taxonomy (NCBI): domain Eukaryota; kingdom Viridiplantae; phylum Streptophyta; class Magnoliopsida; order Poales; family Poaceae; genus Triticum; species Triticum urartu. Next base: position 389,019,003 of record NC_053027.1, on the reverse strand, counting down.
AGTTTGTTCCTAAATCTCATGAAGGTTTTCTACTTGGTTATGGCTCAAACTCTCACACTTACCGTGTCTACAACAATTTCACCCGAAAGGTTGAAGAGACGGTAGATGTGAAGTTTGATGAATCTAATGGCTCGCAAGTAGAGCAATTGCCAATTGATGTAGGAGACAAAGACCCTTCAGAAGCAATCCAAGACTTGTCCATTGGCAAAATTCGTCCAACGGAGGTGAAGGAGAGTACTTCATCCGTCCAAGTGGAAGCTTCTACTTCACGACAAGGTGAACCAAGAATCGACATGGAAGCATCCACAAGTGGGACACACCAATATGAAGAAGACAAGGAAATGCATCAAGACGAACATCAACAACCTCTTTCTCCACCATGACAAGAGAACGACGACGTCAACAATGAAGAAGGCCAAGAAGAAGAACAAGATGAAGAAGATGTTCAACGAAGACCCAAGCAAAAGCTCTCACGAGTTCGAGCAAGAATTGCCAAAGATCATCCCGTCGAGCAAATCCTCAATGATATACAAACCGGGAGAATCACTCGCTCAAAAACTCGTTTAGCTAACTTTTGTGAAAACTATTCATTCATCTCTAGCATTGAACCTATGAAGGTTGAAGAAGCATTGTAAGATCCGGATTGGATAAACGCTATGCATGAAGAGCTACACAATTTTGAGAGAAACCAAGTTTGGACATTGGTTGAGAAGCCCGACAACAACCACAACATCATTGGTACCAAATGGGTGTTTCGCAACAAGCAAGATGAAGATGGACAAGTGGTTCACAACAAAGCACGTGTCGTCGCCCAAGGGTACACACAAGTCGAAGGTATGGACTATGGTGAGACATATGCTCCCGTTGCTAGACTTGAGTCCATTCGCATCTTACTTGCCTATGCTAATCACCATAATATCACCTTGTACCAAATGGACATTAAAAGTGCTTTTCTAAATGGTGAAATAGAGGAGGAAGTTTATGTCAAACAACCTCCCGGCTTTATCAATCCTAAGAAACCAAATCATGTTTACAAACTTCACAAAGCTCTTTATGGTCTTAAACAAGCTCCTAGAGCATGGTATAAATGCTTGACCAAGTTCCTTATTACAAGTGGTTTTGAAATTGGTAAAATTGATTCTACTCTTTTTACTAAAAGGGTTAATGGAGAACTATTTGTATGCCAAATTTATGTCGATGATATCATATTTGGTTCAACTAACCCTCTCTTTAGTGAAAAGTTTGGAAAGCTAATGTCAGAGAAGTTTGAGATGTCTATGATGAGTGAACTCAAATTCTTTCTCGGTTTGCAAATCAAGCAAACTAAGGAAGGTACATTTGTCTCTCAAACGAAGTACACCAAGGACTTATTCAAGAAGTTCAATATGCAAGAATGCAAAGGTATGTCTACACCCATGCCTACTAGTGGACATAATGATTTGACCAAAGATGGTGAACCGGTTGATCAAAAGGTTTATCGCTCTATGATTGGTTCATTGTTATACCTATGTGCTTCACGTCCCGATATTATGCTAAGTGTGTGCATGTGTGCACGATATCAAGCTGCTCCTAAAGAATGTCATCTTAAGGCTGTGAAAAGGATAGTCAGATATTTAGTCCATACACCAAATTTTGGCATTTGGTATCCTAAGAGGTCTTCTTTTGATCTTGTTGGCTATTCCGACTCGGATTATGCCGGAGATAAGGTTGATAGAAAGTCCACTTCGGGTACTTGTCAATTTCTTGGTACATCTCTTGTGTCTTGATCTTCCAAGAAACAAAACTCGGTATCCTTATCCACCGCTGAAGCGAAATACATTGCCGCTGGTTCATGTTGTGCTCAATTACTTTGGATGACTCAAACTCTTAAAGATTATGGGATTTATGTGAAACATGTTCCACTACTTTGTGACAATGAAAGTGCTATCAAAATTGGTCATAATCCTGTACAACATTCTCGAACTAAGCATATTGAAGTTCGTCATCATTTCATTCGAGATCATGTTGCTAAGGGTGACATTAATCTTAAGCACGTTCGCACCGATAAGCAATTAGCGGATATATTTACTAAACCTCTTGATGAGAAAGTATTTTACAGGTTGAGAGGTGAATTGAACATCATTGATGCTTCGAACTTGGAGTAGAAACTCCATTGGATACATGCAAGACATGAGCTTATGACTAATCCATGATATATCTCTTATGATGACTATCTTATGTCTTGGATATATTTGTACCTTGCATGTTGTCTAACCCATGTAGGTGCTTGGTTGAATCTAATCCCATGAGATTGTGACTCACTCACATCTTGAGCAATCTCTACATCACCAAGACTCTACACAATGGTGGTTGAAGACAAGGAAGCACAAAACCATTCAAACATATCCTTTGACAAATTCTATGTTGAGCTTCATGATTGTCATTTTTGGATACACAAGTGCTCTTCCTTGCAAGAACTAACCCATGTAGGTAGATGAACTCAAACTCCAAGTGGTGCTCCCAACTCTTGATGAGCTACATCAACCTTGAGCACCCACACAAGTTCAACTACATGAGCAAGAACCACACCACCACCCAAGGTATGTTATTCCATCTTAGAGAAGCTTTACTCCAAGACATGAGTCAAAGCAACTCAACAAGATGTGAATACATCAAGATGCTTAAACGAAAAATGATAACCCCATTTTGAGCTTAAACGATGAGTATGACCTATGATCAAGTGTTCTCACTTGACTCCTAAGTCAATATACTCTAACATAGGTGACTATGTCACCGCCCAACTCTAGATGAAGTTCTCTTGTGTTCTTTTCTGTGTTATTGCATTTGTCTCATGCATGTTTATTTTCTTTCTCTTTTTCAAAAAAAACTTCATCTAGATCTTTCAGTTTCTTCTCTTTTCTCTTTGTTTTTGTTCTGCATTTTCTGCATTCAATTCCTTGCAAATCCTTCGGTAATTCATTGCAAATCTTTGTGAGATCCTACATGTCTAGTGAGCTGAGGTGACAAATGTTTTTCTCTGTGTAAACTCGGTTTCACCGACTTGTAATTTTCGGTCCAACCGAATCTTTTCGGTGCCACCGAAACATACCACTCGGTGCCACCGACTTCGCAACAGGAAAAACAGTTTGCCACTTGTTCTATATTTCTTCTGATCTAGCTCTACTCAATGAATCTTGTCCTCTACAATCATCACAGTTTTATCCATTGCTTTGTGCTGAGTCTCAAGGACCAAACCTATACAACGGATTCCAGAAAGCCCTTCTTGGAAATTGATGTCAAAGGGGGAGAGAGAGATCACATCAAAGCTTGTAGGAGAGAGAGATCACATCAAGGGAGAGAAAAAGTCTCAAGGACCAAACCTACAAGAGAGAAAGTATTAAGGGGGAGAAAGAGACTTCCAGGGGGAGAGGATACTCAAGGATCCCAGATGCTTGATGTTCAAGAGGAGAGATGTCACATGCCTTTTTGGGGGAAAGACATGTATTTGCATTAAGTTCTATCCATTTGTATCTTTCAGCTCTGATTTTCTGTTCCCTATCTTCTCCCAATATCCCATGTAAGATTCAGGGGGAGCAAGACACCTAAGGGAAAGAAATCAGTCAAATTCATTGCATATCTTTATTCTTGGGGACATGTTGAATCCAATGTGGTACCTTGTACTCACTCTCTACATGTCATCCCAGTCTTGGTATTCTTGTGGTTTCTTTTGTTTGCTCTGGCTAGTGGATGCACCTGTGTTATCTGACTTTGTTTGTGCAGGTTCATTCCATCCTAAGCCAACACAAGACCACAAGGTAAGTATATGCATCAAAATCATGAGTATGAGGAGTTCTTGCTTATGTACATACTGTTTGCAAGGACTCATGAGCATGAAGGTATTTTCCTTGATAATCTTTTACTCTGATGCATATGGCCAAGATACATGTAACACATTGCCTACTCTGTCATGGTTATGCTCTCACATGCGTCTATATTTCATATTTACATGAGTGCATACATGTAGGGGGAGCCTATGCTTGTTGCATGTCCTTCCAAAGCTTTACTTGCTGTTCTTTATATCCTTATCTAAAGCTTTGATGTATGTTGCCATCAATTACCAAAAAGGGGGAGATTGAAAGCACAAGTGCTCCCTAGGTGGTTTTGATAATTGATGACAACATATCTCTTGTTGGACTAACATTTCTATCTAGCATGTTTCAGATAAGTTCAACAATGCAGTGGCATGGACTAAAGGTTGTGGGAACTCCTTCAAGATGCTAAGGACAAAGGATTGGCTAAAGCTTCAAGCTCAAGACTCTTCATTTTACATTTTAGTGATCCAAGATCACATTGAGTCCATAGGAAAAGCCAATACTATCAAGGAGGGATGAGGTGTTGCTTAATGAGCCTCTTGCTTCATGTGCTTAGTGATATGCTCCAAAACCCTCAACTACTTTCCCATATCCACATATGACCTAAACCCTAAGCCAAACTCGGTCCTACCGATTCTTTCTCTATCCGGCGCCACCGAGTTTCACTTGTCATAGCCACTGCCAAACCCTAGCAATCTGTTCCACTGATAGGGATCTCGGTCTCACCGAGATGGGATTGCAAACTCTCTGTTACCCATTGCACTATTCTCGGTCCACCGAAGAGCAATCGGTCCCACCGAGATTGCAATGTAAACTCTTGTTTCCTTTGTAACTTTTCGGTCTCACCGAAAGAGCAAATCGGTCCCACCGAGTTTGCCTGACCAACTCTCTGGTTAGCTTATTACCAAACTCGGTCTCACCGAGTTTGTGTAACGGTCTCACCGAGATTACATTGCCCAAACCCTAACCATATCGGTCCTACGCGAGTTGCATGCAGTCCCACCAAATCTCTAACGGTCACTAGGTTTACCATTTTCGGTCCGACCGAGTTTGTTGATTCGGTCCCACCGAGATTGAAAACTGTGTGTAACGGTTGGATTTTGTGTGGAGGCTATATAATACCCCTCCACCTCCTCTTCATTCGTGGAGAGAGCCATCAGAACACATACACAATTCCAACTCATATGTTCTGAGAGAGAACCACCTACTCATGTGTTGAGACCAAGATATTCCATTCCTACCATATGAATCTTGATCTCTAGCCTTCCCCAAGTTGCTTTCCACTCAAATCTTCTTTCCACAAAATCCAAATCCTATGAGAGAGAGTTGAGTGTTGGGGAGACTATCATTTGAAGCACAAGAGCAAGGAGTTCATCATCAACACACCATTTGTTACTTCTTGGAGAGTGGTGTCTCCTAGATTGGCTAGGTGTTACTTGGGAGCCTCCGACAAGATTGTGGAGTTGAACCAAGGAGTTTGTAAGGGCAAGGAGATCGCCTACTTCATGAAGATCTACCGCTAGTGAGGCAAGTCCTTCGTGGGCGATGGCCATGGTGGGATAGACAAGGTTGCTTCTTCGTGGACCCTTCGTGGGTGGTTGCTTCTTCGTGGACCCTTCGTGGGTGGAGCCCTCCGTGGACTCGCGCAACCATTACCCTTCGTGGGTGGAGCCCTCCGTGGACACGCACAACCGTTACCCTTCGTGGGTTGAAGTCTCCATCAACGTGGATGTAGGATAGCACCACCTATCCGAACCACGGGAAAAACATCCGTGTCTCCAATTGCGTTTGAATTCTCCAAACCCTTCCCCTTACATTCTTGCAAGTTGCATGCTTTACATTCCGCTGCTCATATACTCTTTGCATGCTTACTTGATATGTATTGTGTATGTTGAAATTGTGCCTAAAACTCCACTCAAACCAAAAAGGCCTAAAAATTGCAACTTTAGCACTAAGTGTCTAATCACCCCCCCTCTAGACACATCTACTTCTAGATCCTACAGCGTTCTATTTGAAACTCGTTCAAAATCTTCACTGTGTCCTTGTCAGCTGAAGAAATTGCGAACGAAACTTTAAAACCTATCCTATCTAAATTTTCAGCTTTGCCGCTCAAACCGTTCCGCATCCCACGATATACTTATCCACTCACCCACGATCTAACACGATCTCCACTTCTCACTATGTGGGTGACACATGTCATGCGAATGAGAAGGGTCAGGGGCATGTTCGTCCAATTTCTTCGGGCGAGCAGTTTTTCACCGTGGCTATAAATACCCCTCCTTCCCTTCCTCACTTCTTTTACTCCGCTCAACCTCTCTCTCCAGCTCGAGCTTCTCAAACCCTAGCGCCGCCGCTACTTCATCGCCGCCGGTGAGGAAGAGCTTCACTGCCTCGACCTCGTTACCGACGTACTCGCGCCGACTGCGAAAATCTTCACTCCGCCGCCTCCGTAGCCGTCTTCCTCCACCGAGTTAGGGCGTGGAAGATCTACACAGACGAACTTCATCTCCACACCTCACTGTTCGTCGTGTTCTTCGTCCAGGGTAATTAAAAGTTACTTTTATTGCCCTCGTTGATTCGAATGATTATCTACAAAATCTTCAAAAGTGTTTTTCTTCATAGCTTCACACACTAAACACCTCACAAGTCATCTCTTGATTCGTTTCTCTAAGCATCATTTTTCTTCAAGATTCCTCAATTGTGTGGATCTTCAATCTATACAACTCTGGAACCTAAGACAAAGAACGCTTAGTGAAATTCTTCAAGACTCATCTGGTTAAATTCCTCAAACTTGTTCTTTTGAAAAACCCTCTGAGAACGCATATGACCTCTCCAAATTCCTCGCAACTATACTCTGTTCACAGGTACACATGTCAGCTGCTGAATCACTAGGTTCTCATCAACTTAACTCATTTGCAGCGTTCCTCGGAGAAAAGTTGCATACTTCTTCAAAGAATTCGATTGTTCAAATTCCTCAACTGAAGAAAATGGCTGATGGTAAAAGGCCACAGAAAGGAGGAAAGAAGCCTAAGGTCATGACTGCCTTTGAAATCCCTGAGGACATATACAAAGATTACTGCACCCCTGATGAGGCCAAGTTTGGAAAAGAGGACAAAAATCAGTGCAAGGTGCGCATACAGAGGATAGAAAGGAGATGGGCAAGAGAATGGAGGGAGTACAGGTATGTAACTCCAAAATACATGAAGAAATTCGCACTCAATCCTCCATGCCCAAGAGCTCCATTGGCACCTGGCCAAATAGCTGATCCCACCAGCCTCAAGCGCGGTGACGACTATCCTGATGAATGGGCCAAGCACCAAGCCAAGTTGGCTAAGCAAGCCAGAGAAGCAGTGAGAAAATTCAATGAAGACTCTACTGCTGCTGCTGCCTCTGCTGAGGCCTCTGCTGTCAAGCCAAAGAAGGCTATGTCAAAGAAGCCTGCGCACAAGCCAAGTGCTTCACCAACAATGCCCTCAAGGCCAAGTTCCTCAGCAATGCCCTCACGGACAGAATCCTCAAAGACCTCACGGCCAATTTCTCATGCTGCTCCTGTTCCTCAAAATTCCTCAGCTCCTCCGCCGAAGTCTTCAACTGTTCCAACAAAGTCCTCAGCACATGTGCATCTTGCCTCATGCCAAAGGACTGCAGGCATATCTATTACCTCAGGTGTCTCAGCAAGTTCCTCAGCTGCACCAAGTTCCTCAGCTGGCCCCTCACTACTGAAGACAAAGTCAACTGCTGGACGCGGTCCTCGACCAAGTCCTCAGAAGAAGCAAGTCGCTTTCCAAGTGTCGTCTGAAGAAGACGAAGCTGATGATGATGAACTTGCAGAAATCATCAAAGATAGGCAAGTCAGGGCCGCTAGAGCCAAGGGAACAAATGTGCCACTACTTTTGGATCCTAAGTTGATCCTCAAATACATTGATGTTTGGCACAAGGACCCCAACACTCCCATGCCTGACTTCAAGCTGACTCCTGGCCAAAGTCATATGCTGACCCACTTCATTCAAGAAGAAAAATGGAAATTTGAGAAGGCCAGGCAGATCAAGAAAGCGCAGTACAAGAAAGAGCGCTATTTGAAGAAAAACGTTGTCTCTATGACAACTGAAGAACTTGTCACTATTCAAACTGAGATCAAGAAACTTAGTGATGAATTTGACGCATATCGCGCTGATTGGCTTGGAACCAAGGTTCGTTTTGTGAAACTTGCGGATAACTTCACTTCCAATGTTGCTGCCCCAACGCAACAGGAAGTTCCTCAGGCTGAAGCATCCGCTCAGCCGACTGAAGAACATGCCAGCACCACTGATGAAAATCAGGCTGCTGAAGAAAATATGAGTTCCAGGGCTGATGACTGCATTCCACCCGCTGAAGAAATTGCCAGGGCATCCACTAGTGGTGCGCCTGAAGAAACTGAAGAAATCAGGGCAACTGCATCAGTTGTGCCTGAAGAAAATCAACCAAATTCCTCAACTGCTCCTGCGCCAACTTCGACTCCAATCCTTCCATCTGCATTAGATGTGAAGAAGACCAAGGCTGCAGAGCGTGCTGCAGTGAAGAAAAGGAAAGCATCAGCTGCTTCAGATTCTTCAGCTCCGAAGAAGATGAAACCTATGATAAGTTCATTTGCTAATCTGATTGATGTTGTTCCCATCTCAACCAGGCCATCAAAGGACCTTGTTCCTTTTGATGAAGAATATGTGATCCCCAGCGGATCTGATGAAGAAACTCCTTCTGCTGCTTCGTCTGAGCAGTTGGATGAAGAAATTGAAGTGGATGCGATCCCTTCAACACCTGTCATCTCCTCGTCCATGCCTCAGTTCATAGCTGAATAGGCTCGTTGAAGAAATGGAAGATGAAGATGTGGACGTTGGCTGCTCCACACCCGTACTCAGTGATGAATTCTGGGAAAGTCAGCATCCAAACTCTCCAATGTTCACACCGTTGCAGCAAATACCTCAGTCGCCTGCACCAACTGTTCAAATGGGCTCTGAAGAAACTCACCCACTTCATCTGTGCATGAGGAAATTCCAGCCACTAGTGCTGAAGAAAATGCTGCTACTGAACATCTGAAGACGCAGACTGCCACTGAAGAGGAACCAGAAATTCCTCAGCCTGAAGAACCTGCGATTGAGATTCCTGAGGTCGTGATGCAACTCACTGACACTCCTCTGCCGAAGCCAAAGGATCCATTCTCACGCAAGCAAAAGTTCAAGGCTGATGATTTCTTCGGCGAGCACGTATTCTTCGAAGATTACAACCCATATAACTCTTCTCGCATTAGGAAGAGGCATTTCTGGACTGCTAGTCAAGCCAATTTCTATTCCTCAGTGTTGTTCAACAAGGAGAAAATCTTCTATCATGAGCATATTCCTCATGTGGACATGGAATCTCTGCCGTGCTTCGCACCAGTCCATAGTGTTCTTCACGATGCTGGACTGTTAAACTTTTGCTCTGACATCTGCGATTGGAATGAAGAACTGATTCTTCAATTCTATGCAACGCTGCACATCACAGGAGATTCTGAAGATGTGAATTCATGGGTGCTGGACTGGATGTCTGAAAATACTCACTACACTGCACCAGCCTCTGAATTGCTTCGTGCCTTACCACTCAGTCCTCCTCTTGAAGAAGCTCGTTGCATCTACAGTGAACCTGAGCTTACAAATCATTACATGCAGGTGTTGATGAAACCTTTGAAGCCAGGTCAAGCACCAAGAACCAAATTCCTCATGAAGGAATTGCTTTACGTGCCCAGAACTGTCTATCGTATTCTTACGAGGACAGTCAGTCCTATCAAAGGCCACGACTCATCCGATGAGGAAATTGTTGGCATCATGAAGAATCTGGTATTGAACATCGTTCATGGCATTTCTGTCAATTATCACGATTTCTTCACGAGGACTCTGGCAAATGTTGCACTGTCTCCGTTTGAGCTGAAGCCTTATGCACCTTGGATTATGAGATTCCTCGGGACAAGGTCTTCACTCAACTACAAAGCTGATTTTCAGAATCACCTCAGCTACTTGCCCCCAATTGAAGTCCTCAAGCAGACTTATTCCTCAGTTGATGGAAAGGGCAAGGCACCAGCTGTTATAGATGAAGGCATTCGTCCATTGGATGGTCAATTTCACAAAGCTGCTTCTTATTCCACCAATGATGACTCTGCCACACATGACTCTGCCAATGCACCCAAGTCTACTCCTCAAGCCACTGTGAACTTCTACTTAGTCTTCATTAGAAGGTGGATCGAAATCAAAAATGGGTTATGCGTCAGTTTGGTTCACTTCTTCACAACATGACTGCTACACACAATGCAGTGAAGAAAAACCATTACTACCTCCATCAAGTCTTCGGTCGCACCTGGGCAATCCTGTCACATCTGTATGGTGAAGGAGATCTGAAGAAAATGGGTCTCAAGGAAGATTTTGACTGGTCTACAGCTCCACCGAAGAAATTCAAGAAGGTCAAGGTTCCTTCTCTGGTGGCCAGCTCATATTCTTTATCGCGCGACACTGATGAAAATGAAGACTTGGACGACACTGCGGCAGGCCCTACTACAACAAACGACCCCAACAACGCTGGCGCTCCTTCATCAACTTGATATTCTTCAGGGGCGTTAGTCCTCATATTCGAACCTTTTGGTCATTTGATGACAAAGGGGGAGAATTTTGAGTTAGTCTTCAAGCGGGTCTTTCTATATGGGCGTTTTTTAAAAGTTACAACTCTCGTTCTTCTGAGACTCTTATTGGATCGAGTTGTAAACTTAAACCCGATGGTGCTCTGATACTCTTGATGCGTTTTTCTACATGCTTATTCCTCGTTAAATATTATTGCAGGCATGCTGAATTACATCAGTCACCATATTTCATCATGCATTTCAAATTCTTCACGGTTATATGTCAAATGCGTGTATGAATTACAAGATATAGGGGGAGATCTCCATGATTCAACTCTTCAAGTGTGCATTCCTTCAAAATCAAATTCCTCACTATGCACATCTTCAGGGGGAGTTCTTCTATATCTTGCAATCAAATTCCTCAATATCAGTAGTTACACTTCATATGATTATCCCCATTGAAAACTTAACCTATATTGTCATCAATCACCAAAAAGGGGGAGATTGTAAGTGCATCTAGTGCCCCTTAGTGATTTTGCTGTATTGAAGACTTATAGGTTAAGGGACTAATGCGTTTGTGAGTGTACACAGGTCTATAAGTCTATGAGGAGTTTGATATTTATAGAGAAAGTCGACTCCTAAAAATGAAGTTCTTTGACTGAAGACTTTGGATTTCTGAAGACTTTCTGAAGACTTTGAAAGTGAACAAATTGGTGTGACCTTGAAGACTTGGTATTCATTCGAGGAACATGAAGCGTGAAGACTTTTGTTTTCGTAGTTTCATTTTTTCTTTCTTGAGTCATAGGAAACACCGTACTGTTAAAGGGGGTCGAGGAAATACTAAGGAAAGATTTCCATGTGATGCTCAACTCAAAATCCTACACCTACCAATCCCTTCGAGTGAAGCCATTGGAAATCTCATACAGTTCAGTCAATTTCTTCAGTGACAGAGACGAAGTTCTTCTAGTCTCTGAGGAATTTGTTCTGACTGAGGAGTTAGGAATTCTCCAGTGCGGATTGCCTACACCGTGAGGAACATGATAGCCCTGAGGATTTTGCTACTCAAAATTTCGACTGTTGCTGAGCTATGCGTCAGCTGTCCCAAAATATCTATCCACCTAACGGTCATATCATTGAAGGGCATTTATGTCTTATCATGTCAGGCTGCTCCCTAGGCTATAAATAGCCGCCCCCTACAACCACTAGCTGGTTGGCTGCTCCGAGAGAAACTGACACCTGTCATTTGAGAGCAACCCATCCTTTGAGGACTTTGAGCGAAAATCATCAAGTGAGGAAAAACCCAAACCAAAACCCAAACACCTACAAACCCCAAGTGATTGAGCATCACTAAGAGATCGATCCTGCGTGGATCCGACGCTTGTTACCTTTGAAGACTGTGCTTCTTCCAGACGGTTAGGCGTCATGGTCTAGAGCATCCAAGAGGAATTGTGGATCGCCGAGTGACCAAGTTTGTGAAGGTTTGGAAGTCGCCTGAAGACTTACCACGAGTGATTGGACGAGGTCTGTGTGACCTTAGTTCAAGGAGAATACGGTGAGGACTGGGTGTCCTGAGCTGTGGTTCAGGACTGTGTGTCCTCGAGTTTAAATACTCAGCCGCTCCAACCAGACGTACAACTGAGACAGCAGTTGGAACTGGTCTACCAAATTATTGTCTTCACCAAGCTTACTGGTTCCATTTCCTCAACTCTTTCATTTCCTCATAATTGAGTTGTGTGCTTGTTCATATCTGTGTTTGAAGACTTTAACTGAAGACCTTCTCAATTTCCTCAGTTCAATTTCTTCAGTCTGTTTGTCTTCATCCTGTGTTATCTTGTGCTTACGCTTCCTGTACTCTATGCCTGTCTTCATTTCATCATGATTACTATGCTTGTATTCTGCTATGTCTACTTTTGAGTACTTATTCCGCTGCTAGTAGTTCTTCGCTAAGGAATTTCCTCACCGGCAAATTCCTCAGTGAAGAATTTCATAAAAATCGCCTATTCACCCCCCTCTAGTCGATATAACGCACTTTCAGGTGTTAATCACATGGTGATGTGAACTAGATTATTGACTCTAGTAAACTCTGCGGGTGTTGGTCACTTGGCGATGTGAACTATGGGTGTTAAATCACATGGTGATGCGAACTAGATTATTGACTCTAGTGCAAGTGGGAGACTGAAGGAAATATGCCCTAGAGGCAATAATAAAGTTGTTATTTTATATTTCCTTATTCATGATAAAGATTTATTATTCATGCTAGAATTGTATTGATCGGAAACCTTAATACATGTGTGAATACATAAACAAACGCCATGTCCCTAGTGAGCCTCTACTAGACTAGCTCGTTGATCAAAGATGGTTAAGGTTTTCTAACCATTGACATGAGTTGTCATTTGATAACGGGATCACATCATTATGAGAATGATGTGATGTACAAGACCCATCCGTTAGCTTAGCATAATGATCGTTCAGTTTTATTGCTATTGCTTTCTTCATGTCAAATACATATTCCTTCGACTATGAGACTATGCAACTCCTGAATACCGGAGGAATGCCTTATGTGCTATCAAACATCACACCATAACTGGCTGATTATAAAGATGCTCTACAGGTATATCCGAAGGTGTTTGTTGGGTCGGCATAGATCGAGATTAGGATTTGTCACTCCGAGTATCGGAGGGGTATATCTGGGCCCTCTCGGTAATACACATCATAAGCTTGCAAGCAAACGACTAAGGAGTTAGTCATGAGGTGATGTATTACAGAATGAGTAAAGAGACTTGACATAATGAGATTAAACTAGGTATGAAGATACCGACGATCGAATCTCGGGCAAGTAACATACCGATAGACAAAGGGAATTATGTATGTTGTCATAACGGTTCGACCGATAAAGATCTTCGTAGAATATGTAGGAGCCAATATGGGCATCCAGGTTCCACTATTGGTTATTGACTAGAGAGGTGTCTCGGGCATGTCTACATAGTTCTCGAACCCGTAGGGTCCGCATGCTTAACGTTCGATGACGATATAATATTATATGAGTTATGTGATTTGGTGACCGAATGTTGTTTGGAGTCCCGGATGAGATCACGGACATGACGAGGAGTCTCAAAATGGTCGAGAGGTAAATATTGATATATAGGACGATGGTATTCGGACACCGAAAGTGTTTCGGGGGTACCAGATACTTATCAGGTCACCAGAAGGGGTTCCGGACACCCCTGGCAAAAGATATGGGCCTTATGGGCCAAGAGGGGAAACACACCAACCACAAGGGGCTGGTGGACCCCCATATAGGCCGGCCTAAGGAGGAGAAGGAAAGGAAGAAGGGAAAGGTAAGTGTGGATTAGGATTCCCACTTCCTTCCCTCTCCCCCTCTTTCCTCCCCCTTTGACAAACATGGCAGGGGGCGGCCAAGGGCAGGAGCCCAAGTAGAATTTGGACCTACTTGGGGCGCCCCTTGGCCTCTCCCCTCTCCCTCCCACCTATATATATGAGGAGGGGGCGCCTAGCACACAACAGACAATTGCCTAGCCGTGTGCGACGCCTCCCTTCATAGTTTATACACTCGGTCATATTTTTCGTAGTGCTTAGGCGAAGCCCTGTTAAGATCACTTCACCATCACCTTCACCGTCACCACGCCGTCGTGCTGACGAAACTCATCTACTACCTCGACGTCTTGCTGGATCAAGAAGGCGAGGGACATCATCGAGCTGAACGTGTGTAGAACGCGGATGTGCCGTGCGTTCGGTACTTGATCGGTTGAAGCGCGAAGAAGTTCGACTACATCAATCGCGTTGTGAAACGCTTCCACTTACGGTCTACGAGGGTACGTAGACACACGCTCCCCCCCGTTGCTATGCATCTCCATGGATAGATCATTGCGTGTGCATAGAATTTTTTTGTTTTCCATGCAACGATTCCCAACAAATAAAATGACAAATTTTTATAAAGTGGGGGAGATGAAAATGAGAGGCAAATGGTAAATAATGTAAATTGTAAGGAGATGAAATTTGTGATTAGGAACCTGATAGATGTTGACGATGTCTCCCCGGCAACGGCGCCAGAAATTCCTTTTGATGTCGCTTGAACTACGTCGGTATTTCCCCAAAGAGAAAGGGGTGATCCAGTACAGCTACAGCAGTTATTTCCCTCAGTTATGAAACCAAGGTTATAAATTCAGTAGGAGAACCAAGCAACACTATATAAACGGTACCTGCACACAAAAAACAAATACTTGCAACCCGACGCTTATGAGGGGTTGTCAATCCCTTTTACGGGTAACGGTGTTGGAAATTGTCAAGATGACGGAATAAATTTATGATAGATTGGATAAATAGATCTCGAATAGAGGTGAAATAAACTCGGTAACAAAAAAGTGCAGCAAGGTATTTTTGGGTTTTTGGAATAACAGATCTGAAAACAAAAGCAAATAAAAATATATCTCAAGGCAAATATGATAAATAATAGACCCCGGGGCCGTAGATTTCATTAGTGGCTTCTCTCAAAAATAGCACACGGTGGGTAAACAAATTACTGTTGGGCAATTGATAGAAAATCGAATAGTCATGACGATATCCAAGGCAATGATCAATATATAGGCATCACGTCCAAGATTCGTAGACCGACTCCTGCATGCATCTACTACTATACTACACACATCGACCGTTATCCAGTATGCATCTAGTGTAATAAGTTCATACAGAAACGGAGTAATGTAATAAGAACGATGAAATGATATAGACGAGATCTATTTATGTAGAAATAGCCCCCATCTTGTTATCCTTAATAGCAACGATATATGTGTGTCTTGCTGCCCCTTCTGTCACTGGGAAAGAACACCGCACGGTCAAACCCATCACACAGCATCTATTCCAATGGCAAGAAAAATCAATCTAACCGGCCTAACTAAACCAAAGATTCAAAGAAAAAATATGAGGCTATAAATAATCATGCATATAAGAGATCAAAGAAGACCCAAATAATATTCATGGATATAGATCTGATCATAAACTCAAAGTTCATCGGATCCCAACAAACACGCCGCAAAAAAAGAGTTATATCAAATAGGTCCCACAGCGCTCCGCAGCAGAAAGGAGGTGCGCCGCCGCCAAGCTCCTCCCGGCTGCCCTGCACCAGTGAAGTGGCAACAGAAAGAAGGTGCGCCGCCGCCGAGCTCCTTCGGGCTGCCCTGCTCTAGTGAAGTAGCAACAGAAAGGAGATGCGCCGCTGCCGAGCTCCTTCGGGCCGCCCGCACCAGCAGAAAGGAGGTGCGCCGCTGCCGAGCTCCTCTAGGCTGCCGCCGGAGATCTTGTTGCTGCTCCCCGCCAAGATCAAAACAAGAGGCGACGGCCCTTGCCGGTGAGTGCGGCGGCGGCCTGCACCGGCCGCCTCGTCACGTCGGTTGTGGAGGCAGAGGCCGAACTGCTAGTGCAGGTTGCTGATACGTGGGACCAGGCTAGACACGTGAGGGCACGAGCAGGCGACATGAGCGTCCATTTTTGTTCGTCGTAGACCTATTTGTGGCTTAGATTTAGACTCAGTTAAGGTCGGGACTGACAGCAAGCTGACAACAAGCAAATGCTTTGTCCATTGGGATCATCTTATTGGGTCAACTTTTCAGTCCGGAGGACCCAAACAGACCAACAGTTCCCCCTCCGTGCCTCGACCTTCCCGTTGCGGCGGCGCCCCTGTTTCTGTTTGTTAGAACAGAATGCCCTTCCGATGAGAAGCCCGGAGAGCATCAGCCCGCTCCTCGCCCGCTACGCCGCCTCGCAGTCTCTGCTCCTGGGAGCCCACATCCACGCCCACCTCCTCAAGTCCGGCCTCCTCGGCGCCTTCCGCAACCACCTCCTCTCCTTCTACTCCAAGTGCCGCCTCCCCGGCAGCGCCCGCAGGGTGTTCGACGAAACCCCGGACCCGTGCCACGTCTCCTGGTCCTCGCTCGTCACCGCCTACTCCAACAATGGGCTGCCCCGGGACGCGCTCGCGGCGTTCCGGGCCATGCGCGCGCGAGGCGTCCGCTGCAACGAGTTCGCGCTCCCCATCGTGCTCAAGTGCGCGCCGGACGCCGGGCTCGGCGTGCAGGTGCATGCGGTCGCGGTCTCCACGGGGCTCAGCGGGGACATCTTCGTCGCCAACGCGCTCGTCGCCATGTACGGTGGGTTTGGCTTTGTGGACGAGGCGAGGAGGGTGTTCGACGAGGCCGCCCGCGACCGGAACGCCGTGTCTTGGAACGGCCTGATGTCGGCTTTCGTCAAGAATGACCGATGCAGCGATGCCGTCGAGCTGTTTGGCGAGATGGTGTGGGGCGGGGTACGGCCGAACGAGTTTGGGTTCTCCTGTGTCGTGAATGCCTGCACTGGCTCTAGGGATCTGGAAGCCGGCAGGAAGGTGCACGCCATGGTGGTAAGGACGGGGTATGACAAGGACGTCTTCACTGCCAATGCGTTGGTTGACATGTATTCGAAGCTGGGGGACATTCATATGGCAGCAGCTGTTTTCGGAAAGGTACCCAAGACGGATGTCGTCTCGTGGAATGCTTTCATTTCTGGGTGCGTGCTTCATGGACATGATCAGCATGCACTGGAGCTGTTGCTGCAGATGAAGTCTTCAGGTCTGGTGCCTAACGTGTTCACGTTGTCCAGCATCCTGAAGGCCTGCCCTGGTGCTGGTGCATTCACTCTGGGCCGGCAAATTCACGGGTTCATGATCAAATCCTGTGCGGATTCAGATGACTATATCGGTGTTGGTCTTGTGGATATGTATGCAAAGTATGATCTTTTGGATGATGCGAGGAAGGTGTTCGACTGGATCCCTCGAAAGGATTTGGTTTTGTGGAATGCACTGATCTCAGGTTGCTCTCATGGAGGATGCCATGGCGAGGCACTGTCTCTCTTTTGCAGGATGAGGAAGGAAGGTTTTGACATCAATAGGACGACCCTGGCTGCTGTTCTCAAGTCAACAGCAAGCTTGGAGGCAATCAGTGACATAACGCAGGTTCATGCTGTTGCAGAGAAGATAGGGTTCCTTTCTGATTCTCATGTCGTCAATGGTCTTATTGATTCATATTGGAAGTGCAATTGCCTCCATTATGCAAATAGAGTGTTTGAAGAACACAGTTCTGATAACATCATAGCTTTTACATCAATGATCACAGCACTCTCACAGTGTGACCATGGTGAGGATGCAATAAAGTTGTTCATGGAGATGCTAAGGAAGGGTCTCGAGCCAGATCCCTTTGTGCTAAGTAGCCTCCTGAATGCTTGTGCTAGCTTGTCAGCATATGAGCAAGGGAAGCAAGTGCATGCTCACCTGATCAAGAGGAAATTCATGACAGATGTGTTTGCAGGGAATGCCCTTGTGTACACATACGCAAAGTGCGGGAGCATAGAGGATGCAGATCTGGCCTTCTCTGGACTACCAGAGAAGGGAGTTGTCTCATGGTCTGCAATGATCGGAGGGCTAGCACAACATGGGCATGGGAAGAGAGCATTAGATGTGTTCCGCAGGATGGTTGATGAGCGCATTGCTCCAAACCACATCACTCTGACTAGTGTTCTCTGTGCTTGTAACCATGCAGGGCTTGTTGATGAGGCCAAGCGGTACTTCAGTTCAATGAAGGAGATGTTTGGAATTGACAGGACGGAGGAGCACTACTCGTGCATGATTGATCTTCTTGGGCGTGCCGGTAAACTAGATGATGCAATGGAGCTTGTCAACAGCATGCCGTTTCAAGCCAGTGCCGCAGTTTGGGGGGCACTACTTGCAGCCTCAAGAGTACACCGAGATCCAGAACTGGGAAAGCTGGCAGCTGAAAAGCTCTTCATCCTGGAGCCAGAGAAGTCGGGCACACATGTGTTGCTCGCAAACACGTATGCATCTGCAGGCATGTGGGACGAGGTGGCTAAGGTGAGAAAATTGATGAAAGAGAGTAAGGTCAAGAAGGAGCCTGCCATGAGCTGGGTTGAATTAAAGGACAGGGTGCATACTTTCATTGTGGGTGACAAGAGCCACCCAAGGGCAAGGGACATATACGCAAAGCTAGAAGAACTGGGAGATCTGATGAGCAAAGCTGGTTATGTTCCGAATCTAGAGGTTGATCTCCATGATGTAGACAAGAGCGAAAAGGAGTTGCTTCTTTCTCATCACAGTGAGAGGCTGGCCGTCGCATTTGCGTTGATCAGCACCCCACCTGGAGCGCCCATTAGGGTCAAGAAAAACCTGCGCATATGCAGAGATTGCCACGTCGCATTCAAGATCGTTTCAAAGATCGTTTCAAGGGAGATTATCATCAGAGACATCAACAGGTTCCATCATTTCAGTGATGGGGCATGTTCTTGCGGTGATTACTGGTAAAAACGGTTGCGCATATGAGTTTTTTTAATAGCTTGTCAAGGGCTGATGGATAGAGCAGATACATGGCTTCACGAAGGTTTTTCTATTTCAGAAAGAGGGAATGACCCTTGGCCTCTGCATACGCACACAGCCATATATACTCTATAACACTATGCTCCTTAGTTTTAAATAGTCCACATTCAATTGAGGTCTCTAATTGGGATTGGGTCACCCGATTTTAACCAGGTCAACAATTTCACAAGGATTTCTCTCATTCATTTTTAATACACTATGCTCCGTAATTTTGGAGCTCTCCCGTTCGATTGGGGTATACAGTTCTAATGCCTTGATTTTGACTTGGTCAATCCTTGGTTGTGGCAATGAATTCTCTAACTTTATTAACTTTATTAAGCTCCCAAATTTTAAAGTCTCCTCATTCAACTGAGTCTTCAATTTAGATTAATTGGGTTGTTGACCTGGGCTTCGTGGTGGGATCTCTCGATAAATGGGTCCCTTGATAAGTGTCTGGGTGGTGTGTGCCTTTGTTGACAAAAAGAAAGTACTGCCTATGACATGTTTAGCATCAATATAACACACGCGGCCAACAACGAAGGTAAACTCTCATGTATTTATGTATTTGTATTAGTTAAAAGACACCCTCCAATCACATGGTCAAAAAAAACCACCCAAACATCACAATAAAAAAAAGAAAATGATACACTCATGTACGATTCACTACAGATTGGTCATACCAAACACTCTCCCATCAATCACCTCCCTGTTCTCACCGTTGGGCCACTCTATATACGTCTGGTTCAAAAAAGGTTAGAATATCTTATATTTGTGAACGGAGGGAGTAGTATATCTTGCGTGGGAACACACCACAAAGCTATATTCTTTACTCTTTGTATAAAGATGTGAGTTGCGACAGTCTGTTCATTTCATTAGTTGCTAGGAAACAGGAATTTCCACAGTTGTTTTTCATTTGTCAAATGGCTGCAACATTTTTTTGTTTGGCATCGTAAAATAACCAATAACTAGAAGGGCAGTGCGTGCTTTGCTGCGCCGCTTATGTTCTTGGGGTTGTACATGTTTTATTTCTACATGATAATTTTTATTAAATTGTGAAAATTATTTACGTGCTAGTTGGTTTGGCGTATGGAGGAAAATAATGAAGTGTGTTCTTTTTATTAGAGTTGCTACACCAACGAACAAACTTTACGGAATCATGATTACGGATGGATGTGTCAATTTATGGTTGGAGATAGGGAAAGATATGTTTTTGTGTCTTTGTTCGCTCATTTTAGTTTGCATGTAGTTCATCTTGAAATATCCAAAACATCTTATATTTGTGGCCGGAGGGAGTACCATTTTGTGTTTGTTGAAGGATTAGTTCTTTAATGAGAAAAAACCTTGCGCATTGTCATTGTGTCATTGTCTCATTGATGAACACATACACACTGCATGAGCAACTCTTCATGGTGTACAACTCTGGTACTAGGTATCATGTTTCTTAAAAATTATTTAGGGTCCATTTGGAACAAATAACTGACTATATAATGTACGGTCAACATTATGCTTATAATAGATGGACAGACTTTGCACAAAATAGTTAAGCGTCAGTAAAGACGCTTGAGGAATAACCTCTGCGGAATTCATTTCCGAATACTCTGACAGTATATACAGATACTCGAGCCAAAGTAAAAAACTGCATTAAGAAAGAATCTCGACAACAATTCAAAGACCTCTTCAGCTTTTCTTTCACACAACATTGAGAAAAGGTGGTTGTACCAAAGCACCAGGATAGGGAGGACACAGTCTAACAACCAATCTTTCATAGTTGATCAGAATATAACCACAGAGCGGCAAAATACAAATCCAAGAAATCATCTATTAGTAATGCTACAGGTGCCTATGTCTTCCTAGCATCGCTTCAGTTGCTGCAGGTTAGCTCCCGATTCCATTTTTTTCTTACAGTTTGAGCGACAGAAGCTTGCTTACGACGACGGCTGTAGCCCTCTCTTTTGCTGCACATCACAGATGAAGAAAAGTTTAGGTTCATAGAGAAGGTGGTATGTCAACCAGGAACCGGTTTAACCCCAGCACCAATCTAGCAATCCATGACAGGAAAATGCAAGACTGCACAAATAAATCTAATTTTCACTCCACATATCACTTATAGAGGTATGCTATATTAAAAAACGCTTCAAAATATATTTCTGGCCAAAAAATCTAGAATATTTAGAGAGAGAAGGAAATATCAAAATACCTGATAAAAATAAGGCCTGCTGTAAGAACCATTCCTCCGACTGCCCACGAAATTCTTTCACCGACAGGCATTTCTTTTGCCCATATCTGAAAATCTTCAAGATGCCAAGAGGCCATACCATGTAATACTGGACGATCTTTTGAAGACGTCCATGTATGGGATATGGAATCCAAACTTGCTTTCCCGCCATAGCAGAAGGTTTCGTCAACTTCACTAAGACCGGCATCAGAAACTTGCACAGAGAAACCAGCAAGGCGACATAGCTCTGTGCCGTTAGAAACCCACTTATGTGCTTTGCCACAAAGGATGTCACCTAAACCACAAGGAGATAAGGCCTGGGATAACCGTAAGAGAGCATATCAGTAATCAAACTGTGAAATCATACCGACAAAAAGATTTGTTAGCTACAACAGATTTCGACAAACACAAGAAAAACTAATTTCTGCGGTATTAATAGCTACTCCCTCCGTTCCATAGAACGGAGGGAGAATGTACTGAATGGACATAGATTAGACATGATTGCCTAAGCTATGATCTGACTACGAAAAATATCAAGCTCAATCTGGTAACTGCACGTGTACTTGCACAACAGTAATGCTTTGACATCCAGATAGTTTCAGTCGAGACATAACTCACGCTCACAAAACACCAGCAATGGGTGTTTACCTGTGTTTTCATATCAATGGAGAAGTATGCCTCCGAGCAAGCTTCGAAAACCATGTCACAGAATGATGCACATATAACAGGAGGTCCAGGCCTGACACCAACTCGTGGATCACAAACTGAGCACTCGAGCAACTCCCACAAATGAAGGCATTCTCCACTACCTTCACCAGTTGACGAGAGCTTTCGCACTGAAAGCAGGGCAGGAAATGTCTGAGTCACGTCACAACATGTGTTCTGGCGGAATATCCTACATAGTGCTAGGTCTCTGCGCCCCTTTGCTGCTTTTCCAGGAGGCTTGCCTTCAGATGAGAAAGCAGGGAACCGTCCACCAGGTGAAACACATACCCCTTTTGGTTGTGCTGTGGAGCAAGAAATTAAACAACATTAGTTGCACATCAGATAATTTTGCAATGTTTGCCCATGGTGCAAATCACAACGGTTCATGCCCATTTCCTCATTCAACCAAGATAACACGAACCTCCTACTCTATCTTACCAAGAAGCACCCATTCAATGTAAAACCACAAGGCTCATATACAAGGAAGAAACTCAAAGCTATTGATTTCACAGAAAGTACTTTGTTCATCTGTCTTGTGATCGGCAGAAATGCCAAGAACCGACGTTAGTAAAGCATAGGATAGGACAACGATGCTTCTAACCATAAAATATAAACTTATATGACATCTTCCTATCCTTTGCTGTACGAACTGATAATTCATACAATCGCTTGTCATGGATGGGAATTGGGCCCTAAAATGCACATAGATCACGGTCATTTATGAATCACCTTCCAGCAATATAAAGATTTAACCTGCAAACTTAATTAAACCTATAAATCCGGAGAGACTAACAACCTACACGACAATTCCAGCGACTAAGCGCAGAACACATCAAGGATCCACTAAAACCCATCAAGATTCAAGAATCACTCAGCGACATAACTAAAAAGCTCACGTATATCATCGATAACAGCAACATATAATACACCAAAGGAAAGAAGAATAAGCGTATGGGATCACGAGAACGCGCGCGCGCGCGATTGCTCGTACCAGCCGACGCGGTTAGCGAGAAGAAGAGCAGGAGGAGGAGGAGGATGTAAGTGGGAGTCCGACGCGACGGCGGAGGAGGGCTCATCGGAGTCAACCTGCCCACCGGCAGGGTCTTGCGGCGGAGCGCGGCCGGGCGGCCAGCCGGCGTGATCCGTCGAGCGGATAGGCGACCAGGGAGGGGAATCAATTCGTGGTCGGATCGATCCGCTAGCGGAGTGCGGACCAGGCACCCAAGTCAACAAGCACTGCGCAATCTCTCGACGTAGATGGGCCGGTGACGACGTTAGGGTCCAGTACACGGCATCAGAAAAATGTCGTGTTTGTGACTTTGAAAAAATGTTTATGCATTTCAATAAAAAATGTAGTACATGACATTTCTGAAAAATGTTATACAATGTAAAAAATGTTGGTGTAATTTATTTTAAATCATACAATTCAAAAATTATATGTTATGCTTTAAAACACGTTCACGCATTTCAAATATACGTTTGTGACATTTTAAAAAAGCGTAAAAATTGTTCGCATAGTTTAGAAAATGTTTTGTGTCATTGAAAAAAATGTTTTCAACATGTATTTGAAAACTGTTTAACACATATTCAAAAACATGATTTTGTTTTTTAAAAAGAAATATATATTTGGAAAAGTTAAACGTGTACGTTTGGAAGGATAGACTATGATTTGTTATGTTTTATCTTGTACTCCAAGAGGGTTATGTACTCCTATATATATGCCCACGAGGCTTAAGCAATACAATCAATACTCTTGATGGATCAATGATCAATCAATATGGTATTATGGGAGTACTAGAATTGGTGCCGGATCTTGTCAATTTCACACCTACACAAGTAATGCTTATCGAGGAGCTTGGTTAAGATGAGTGGCACAAAATTAAAGATATTGATAATGTTGAAAATATTCACAAATTACATGCAAAGCAAATAGATTAAAACATATGATATCACTTGGAACTTACACGAGGAAGATAAAATGAGATTCGTTCAACCAAGGAATGAGCACAAAATATGTTACCACAGAAAAAGCTCATGTTGCACGAATACTAGACGAGACGCTAGCATGATTTCTCAAATGGCTAGGTACATACTTATGCACGATCTATGAGAGACGAAATATGCTGTCTTTTTATCCCAAGTATGCTATGTATATATGATTCGAGATGATCTATGGCATGCAATGTGGCTCAATGCTATTGCTTAGAAGCTCTTGGTTTTGTTTTCCTTTTTCTTAAAAGCTTGCTCTTTTTTTGAAACATGATGTCTTTGCCACTTATGCGAAATGCTCGATCCAAGATAACAATGATGTATGCACAAGAGTAACTTATGACATAAGCTACGACAACAAAATGTGTACACGCAATTGAAGATATGCAGTGTATGTATCACTAAATTGCACAAGTAACGTTGCCCAACAATTCCCAATGGCCAGTATCGGTAGACAAGTTATGCAAACGGTTCGGGGTTATCAAGGAAATATACAATGATGTCGTGGAACTTACCGTCCTTGCTTAGGATCGCCGTGTCAGGGGGTGGAGCGGTCGTTGTCGATGTTGAGTTTGTGTTGATGATGAGTGGCGGTGTTGTTGATGTCGAACCATGCCCAATTAGCCGAAACACCTTAGAAAATGGAAATTCACACTCAAAATCTCAAAGAAAATGGGTTGGTAGCGGAAGATGGGCTGGTTATGGTTGAAGTGGGGGTTTTGAGGAAGGCTAATGGTGGTTGAGTAGGCTAGGGTCACGGAATAATGTGGTGGAAACCATGGTTTTTCTTTTGGGGGGAATGCAATTTCAGCAGTCGGATCCAGATGATCTGGGTGTGGTTTCAAACTATTCGGGTGATGTCCATATCGTTCGAGTGTCTGTCTGGATCGTCCGGGTAGGTCAACCGTTGTAGATCTAGGCTCGGGATGAAAGAATTTTTTGGGAGAATTTTTTAGGGCGGATTCTGGGATGGATTTTGTGGTGGTGATGGTGGGAGGAGGCTCGATCCACTTGCCAAATAACAAATTCGTGGATTGAACAAACAAAATCTCACAAGAACCAGCAAAATGCAAAAAAAAATGGTACATCTATTTTTGGTGGGTATTTTTGAATTGGGACAAAAGGCAACAAAATTAGCTACAAAGTGGGGTAAGGGGCTCCAAGATGTGAATCAACCTGTGCACTGATCCAAGATGATGTAGGGTGAAACTCTAGTTGATGATCTTCTTCACACTTGGAGGTGGGAAAGGGGAAAATTAAGAGGAATCGCAAAAGAGGAACACTCAAGAGACAAGATCCAAGGTCACTATACATCCAATAAATCTACATACACATACAAGGTTCAAGACCCAAATCCAAAAATAGGAAAGTAAAAAGGTAGACAGTTCTTCCCAAGTCTCTAAGAAAAGAGGGGACTTGTATCTATGGTGGATCTTCCCTTAGAGGGGCCTTGTATCCACTAGGGATCTTCTCACATGGAGGTCTTGATCTCCACGAGAGACGTAGATAAGGAGTAAAGATCTCTAGTTTATCTCATATGCTTTGCTAACCCTAATAGAGAGGAGGGGGTCATCTATTTATAGTCCAGGACATGATAGAGAGGTAGATGGGGATATACATGGCAACATGAATATTTTGCGCGCATGCAAGACCAAAAGTCCGGGTGGGGTGGGTTCCCAGATGGTCCGCCCATTCTCCGGATGATTCGAGTAGTCACCCGGATGGCCCGGCAGAGTCATTACATTGGTCGTCAGGACGGATGTTCGGGACATCGTTGGGATGTCCCACTTCTTTCGGATGATCTGAGAGGGGTCCCGAATGATCCGTCTTTAGGCTCGGCCTTCAGGCATTTTCGGGACGCGTGGCCCAATCGTTCGGGCATTGCTTGGATCATCTGAAGTAGGGTCTAGATTGTTCGGGCAAGGACAGACTTGTCCCGTTTCCTTCTTCTCCTTCGCGATCTTCCTCCGCCATTGCTTCGTCTGGTTCCTTAGCTTCTCCATGGTTGGTCCCTTGCTACCTGAGCACACAAAGTGTCTCCATTTGAGGTAGTAGTCATGTCTCATGTGATTCAAAGGGAAGTTCGACAAGGGGAGAGTTAACCTCGGTTTCGATAGCTCTTGCACGAGCTCTTGTTATCGATCCACTTGGTGTCTTGGGTGATGATGGCATGTCCATGGGATGACCGTAGGATGCTCCGCATCAGGTTGCCTCCCATTTAGCACTAGTTTTTGTTGGGGAACGTAGTAATTTCAAAAAAAATCCTACGCACACGCAGGATCATGGTGATGCATATCAACGAGAGGGGAGAGTGTCGTCCACGTACCCTCGTAGACCGTTAAGCGGAAGCATTATGACAACGCGGTTGATGTAGTCGTATGTCTTCACGATCGACCGATCCTCAGTACTGAACGTACGACACCTCCACGTTCAGCACACGCTCAGCTCGGTGACGTCCCGCGAACTCACGATCTAGTAGAGCTCAGGGAAGAGTTTCGTCAGCACGACGGCGTGATGACGATGTTGATGAAGCTACCATGACAGGGCTTCGCCTAAGCACCGCTACAGTATGACCGAGGTGGATTATGGTGGAGGGGGGCACTGCACACGGCTGGGAGAGATCTTTGTGATCAACATGTGTGTCTAGAGGTGCCCCCTGCCCCTGTATATAAAGGAGCAAGGGGGAGGCTGGCCGGCCCTTGTTGGTGCGCCAGGAGGAGTAATCCTCCTCCTAGTAGGAGTAGGATTCCCCTCTTTCCTACTCCTACTAGGAGGGGGAAAGGAAGGGAGAGAAAGAGAAGGAAAGGGGGGCGCCCCCCTCTCCTAGTCCAATTCGGACAGAGGGGAGGGGGCGCGCTGCCTGCCCTAGGCCGGCCCCTCTCTCTTTCCCTTATGGACCAACAAGGCCCATTATCCCCCGGGGGGTTCCGGTAACCCCTCCGGTACTCCGGTAAAACCCCGATTTTACCCGGAACTCTTCCGATGTCCAAATGTAGGCTCCAATATATCAATCTTCATGTCTCGACCATTTCGAGACTCCTCATCATGTCCGTGATCATATCCGGGACTCCGAACTACCTTCGGTACATCAAAACATATAAACTCATAAAACCGATCGTCACATAACTTTAAGCGTGCGGACCCTACGGGTTCGAGAACTATGTAGACATGACCGAGACACGTCCCCGGTCAATAACCAATAGCGGAACCTGGATGCTCATATTGGTTCCTACATATTCTACGAAGATCTTTATCGGTCAAACCGCATAACACTATATGTTGTTCTCTTTTTCATCGGTATGTTACTTGCCCGAGATTCGATCATCGGTATCCCAATACCTAGTTCAATCTCATTACCGGCAAGTCTCTTTACTCGTTTCATAATGCACTATCCCGCAACTAACTCATTAGTTGCATTACTTGCAAGGCTTATAGTGATGTGCATTACCGAGAGGGCCCAGAGATACCTCTCTGACAATCGGAGTGACAAATCCTAATCTTGGTCTATGCCAACTCAACAAGTACCATCAGAGACACCTTTAGAGCACCTTTATAATCACCCAGTTACGTTGTGACGTTTGGTAGCACACAAAGTGTTCCTCTGGTATTCAGGAGTTGCATAATCTCATAGTCATAAGAACATGTATAAGTCATGAAGAAAGCAATAGCAGTAAACAAAAACGATCAAGTGCTAATGCTACCTCTTGAGCACTGCGTTGGTTTTCCCTTGAAGAGGAAAGGGTGATGCAGTAGAGCAGCGTAAGTATCTCCCTCAGTTTTTCGAGAACTAAGGTATCAATCCAATAGGAGGCCACGCACGAGTCCCTCGCACCTACATAAACAAATAAACTCCTCGCAACCAACGCGATAAAGGGGTTGTCAATGCCTTCACGGTCACCTACGAGGGTGAGATCTGATAGATATGATAAGCTAACATTTTTGGTATTTTTATGATAAAGAGAAATAAAGATGCAAGTAAAATAAATGGCAAAGGAAATAACCAAGTATTGGAAGATTAATATGATGGAAAATAGACCCGGGGGCCATAGGTTTCACTAGAGGCTTCTCTCGAGAGCATAAGTATTACGGTGGGCGAACAAATTACTGTTGAGCAATTGACAGAATTGAGCATAGTTATGAGAATATCTAGGTATGATCATGTATATAGGCATCACGTCCGAGACAAGTAGAACGACTCCTGCATGCATTTACTACTATTACTCCACACATCGACCGCTATCCAGCATGCATCTAGAGTATTAAGTTCAAGAGAACAGAGTAACGCTTTAAGAAAGATGACATGATGTAGAGGGATAAACTCATGCAATATGATATAAACCCCATCTTGTTATCCTCGATGGCAACAATACAATACATGCCTTGCTGCCCCTACTATCACTGGGAAAGGACACTGCAAGATTGAACCCAAAGCTAAGCACTTCTCCCATTGCAAGAAAGATCAATCTAGTAGGCCAAACTAAACTGATAATTCGAAGAGACTTGCAAAGATAACCAATCATACATAAAAGAATTTAGAGAAGATTCAAATATTGTTCATAGATAAACTTGATCCTAAACCCACAATTCATCGATCTCAACAAACACACCGCAAAAGAAGATTACATCGAATAGATCTCCACAAGAGAGGGGGAGAACTTTATATTGAGATCCAAAAAGAGAGAAGAAGCCATCTAGCTAATAACTATGGACCCGTAGGTCTGAAGTAAACTACTCACACTTCATCGGAGAGGCTATGGTGTTGACGTAGAAGCCCTCCGTGATCGATACCCCCTCCGGCGGAGCTCCGGAAAAGGCCCCAAGATGGGATCTCGTGGATACAGAAAGTTACGGCGGTGGAATTAGGGTTTTGGCTCCGCATCTGGTAGTTTGGGGGTACGTAGGTATATATATGAGGAAGGAGTACGTCGGTGGAGCAACATGGGCCCCATGAGGGTGGAGGGGGGGTAGGCGCGCCCCCTACCTCGTGCCTTCCTCGTTGATTTCTTGACGCAGGGTCCAAGTCCTCTGGATCATATTCGTTCCAAAAATCACGTTCCCGAAGGTTTCATTCCGTTTGGACTCTGTTTGATATTCTTTTTCTGCGAAACCCTAAAATAGGGAAAAAACAGCAATTCTGGGTTGGGCCTCCAGTTAATAGGTTAGTCCCAAAAGTAATACAAAAGTGTATAATAAAGCCCAATAATGTCCAAAACAGGATATAATATAGCATGGAACAATCAAAAATTATAGATACGTTGGAGACGTATCAAGCATCCCCAAGCTTAATTCCTGCTCGTCCTCGAGTAGGTAAATGATAAAAACAGAATTTTTTATGTGGAATGCTACTTGGCATAATTTCAATGTAATTCTCTTAATTGTGGTATGAATATTCAGATCCGTAAGATTCAAGACAAAAGTTTAATATTGACATAGAAACAATAATACTTCAAGCATACTAACTAAGAAAGTATGTATCTTCAAAATAACATGGCCAAAGAAAGTTATCCCTACAAAATCATATAGTTTGGCTATGCTCCATCTTCACCACACAAAGTATTCAAATCATGCACAACCCCGATGACAAGCCAAGCAATTGTTTCATACCTTTGGTGTTCTCAAACTTTTTCAATCTTCACGCAATATATGAGCGTGAGCCATGGACATAGCATTATAGGTGGAATAGAATGGTGGTTGTGGAGAAGGCAAAAAGGGAGAAGATAGTCTCACATCAACTAGGCGTATCAACGGGCTATGGAGATGCCCATCAATAGATATCAATGTGAGTGAGTAGGGATTGCCATGCAACGGATGCACTAGAGCTATAGGTATATGAAAGCTCAACAAAAAGAAACTAAGTGGGTGTGCATCCAACTTTCTTGCTCATGAAGACCTAGGGCATTTTGAGGAAGCCCATCGTTGGAATATACAAGCCAAGTTCTATAATGAAAAATTCCCACTAGTATATGAAAGGGATAACATAGGAGACTCTATCATGAAGATCATGGTGCTACTTTGAAGCACAAGTGTGGAAAAAGGATAGTAGTATTGCCCCTTTTATTTATTCTTTTTTTGGGCCTTCTTTTTTTGACCTTTTTTTGGGAAAATACTCTATGAATGATGACCATCACACTTCTATTTATTTACAACTCAATGATTACAACTCGATACTAGAAAAAAGTATGACTCTATATGAATGCCTCCGGCGGTGTACCGGGATAGCAATGATGCATGAGTGACTTATATGAAAGAATTATGAACGGTGGCCTTGCCACAACTAAAATGTCGACTACATGATCATGCGAAGCAATATGACAATGATGGAGCGTGTCATAGTAAACGGAACGGTGGAAAGTTGCATGGCAATATATCTCGGAATGCCTATGGAAATGCCATGATAGGTAGGTATGGTGGCTGTTTTGAGGAAGGTATATGGTGGGTGTATGATACCGGCGAAAGGTGTGCGGTATTAGAGAGGCTAGCTGTGACGCCCGGATAATCAAGCTACAGTAATCCCCTCTTAATGATGCCATGTCATTGCAGTAATTTGCTAAACCTCACTTTGATCCAAACCTGATTCAAATTAAATTTAAAATAAAGTCAAACTATTATTTATTCAAACGGTAAAACAAAAATGTTTGGTGGGTTGCAAATATTCACTAACAATTTGTCATGAAATAATTAAAAAATTTCAAAATATAAAATTGCCCCTGGATATTAAAACAGTGGACCAACAACACCTTTTTATCCCATTTAAAAAATAAACTCAAACTTAATAAATTATTTTGAACCCCAAACTTGTTGTGGCAGTGCACAATAATGCATAGTAATTATATGGCAAGGTTTAACAGTTTACAAAAATATTTTGATGCTAAAAGAAAATACAAAACAATAGCTAAATAAATAAACAAAAAGTAAAAGGAAAAATACAAGTAAACAGAAAAGAAACCTAATCTACCGGGCCCCTTGGCCCATTTAGCAAAAAAGGCCCAACCGGCCAAAAGGCCCAACCGGCACCCCCACTTCCCTTATCTCCCCATCCCCGAAACCCTACCCCCACTCGCCCATCCCACTCCCCACACACTCCCCCCACTCCCCGATCCCCTTCTGGATCGGGGCATGACCGCGTCGACCACGCCCCACGGCGCCCCAACGCCGGCGCCACCGCAACAGCGCCGCCCGGTCACCACCGCCTACCGCCATCACCCCCCGGATCTGGATCGGGGCTCAACACAGCCCGCGCCACTGCCGATGTCGTCGTTGCCGCCGTGGATCCCGCCCCCGCCGCTCGACGACGTCGCCGAAGCCACCTCACCGGAGCTGCCTCCCCATCTCCGCCTTCCTCGCCGGTCGTCCCCGTCCACCTCCTCGTCCCCCCGTTGCCCAAACCCCTGCAACACCCGTGTGAGCACGCGCCGTCCTCCCCTCCCCTCTTCCCCTGTCACCGCGCGACCGAGCCGTTCCCCCGCCGTCACCTCGCCGTACACGGCTGCCCGACCGCGCCCTGCGTGACGCAACTTCCTGCTCGACCGCGGCGCCCCGCCCGCGTGGCCCAGCTTCGCCCGTTGCCGCGCTGCTCGGCGCTAGCCCTCGCATGCATCGCTGCCTCTGGCCGGGCCTCTGGCGCCCCGCGCACCTGCCATCGCGCCCCCTCAGCTCCGGCCGGCCTCGTCGCGCCGCCCTGCACCCGCCACAGTCGTCGGTGCTGGACCACACGTCGTCCCCTTCCCCCTGTCCGTGCGCTAAGGCGCCCAGTGCACGCGCCTGCATGACCAGGGCGAAGCCCCGGTTAGCCCAGCGCCCGCGCCCGTTAAGGCCCTGACTCTATGACATGAGGGGCCCACACCCTAGAACGTTTCCATAAAAAAAGAATAAAAATATTTAACTTCATTAATTTTGATTAATTAAACCGAACAACTAATTAAACTAATTAACCTGTTTAATTAGTCTTAGTCAATGATAGTAGGACCCACGCATCAGTTTGACCCAGTCAACTGACTGGTTCACTGATGACATCATGCTGATGTCAGAAATGTATTTTAGTACTAAATTAATTCTGTTAATTCTAGAAAATGATTTAAAACTTTAAAAATCAATATAAAATAAACCGTAGCTCGGATGGAAAAACTTTGTACATGAATGTTGTTCAGAACGATGAGACAAATCCGGTTACGCAACTCGTTAGTCCGCCACACATCCCTAGCATGGCAAACACGCAACTTTCTCCTTCCGGTTCATTTGTCCGAAAACGCGAAACACCGGGAATACTTTCCCGGATGTTTTCCCCTTCACCGGTACCACCTCATACTGCGTTAGGGCACCCCTAGCACCGATACTTGTCATGTCATGCATCGCTATGCATCTGTTTGCTTAATATTTATTGTTTCTTCCCCCTCTTCTCTCGCTAGACACCGAGATCGACGCCGCTGCTACCCAGTACGACTACGATGTTGACGACCCCTCTCTCTTGCCAGAGCAACCAGGCAAGCCCCCCCTTTGATCACCAGATATCGCCTACTCTTCTCTCTACTGCTTGCATTAGAGTAGTGTACCATGTTACTGCTTTCTGTTAATCCTATTCTGTTGCATAGCCTGTCATTGTTCTACAACTGTTGATACCTTACCTACAATCCTAAATGCTTAGTATAGGATGCTAGTTTACCATCAGTGGCCCTACATTCTTGTCCGTCCGCCATGCTATACTACTGGGCCGTGATCACTTCGGGAGGTGATCTCGGGCATATGTTATATACTGATACTGTTACATTACTTATGATACTATTCGGAGATGGGGGCTGAAGGGGCAGATGGCTCCATCCCGGTAGAGGTGGGCCTGGGTTCCCGACGGCCCCCGACTGTTACTTTGTGGCGCAGCGACAGGGCAGGTTGAGACCACCTAGGAGAGAGGTGGGCCTGGCCCTGGTCGGCGTTCGCGGATACATAACACGCTTAACAAGATCTTGGTATTTGATCTGAGTCAGGCCACTGGCCTATACGCACTAACCACCTACGCGGGGACAGTTATGGGCACTCGACGTCGTGGTATCGGTCGAAGCCATCATTGTAATGGATTGAGCGCTTCGAGAAAAGCAACCAAGACCGAGGAGATTCGTTAGAATTACCTAACCAGACCCTTTCCCCCTTACTCCGGTCCTAAATCTCGGGACGAGATTTCTTGTAGTGGAGGAGAATTGTGACGCCCGGATAATCAAGCTACAATAATCCCCTCTTAATGATGCCATGTCATTGCAGTAATTTGCTAAACCTCACTTTGATCCAAACCTGATTCAAATTAAATTTAAAATAAAGTCAAACTATTATTTCTTCAAACGGTAAAACAAAAATGTTTGGTGGGTTGCAAATATTCACTAACAATTTGTCATGAAATAATTAACATTTTTCAAAATATAAAATTGCCCCTGGATATTAAAACAGTGGACCAACAACACCTTTTTATCCCATTTAAAAAATAAACTCAAACTTAATAAATTATTTTGAACCCAAACTTGTTGTGGCAGTGCACAATAATGCATAGTAATTATATGGCAAGGTTTAACATGTTACAAAAATATTTTGATGCTAAAAGAAAATACAAAACAATAGCTAAATAAATAAACAAAAAGTAAATGGAAAAATACTAGTAAACAGAAAAGAAACCTAATCTACTGGGCCCCTTGGCCCATTTAGCAAAAAAAGGCCCAACCGGCACCCCCACTTCCCTTATCTCCCCATCCCCGAAACCCTAGCCCCACTCGCCCATCCCACTCCCCACACACTCACCCCCACTCCCTGATCCCCTTCTGGATCGGGGCATGACCGCGTCGACCACGCCCCACGGCGCCCCAACGCGGGCGCCACCACAACGGCGCCGCCCGGTCACCACCACCTACTGCCATCGCCCCCCCGGATCTGGATTGGGGCTCAACACAGCCTGCGCCACTGCCGACGTCGTCGTTGCCGCCGTGGATCACGCCCCCGCCGCTCGACGACGTCGCCCCCCTGTCCGCGCGCTAAGGCACCGGGCGCACGCGCCTGCATGACCAGGGCGAAGCCCCGTTAGCCCAGCACCCGCGCCCGTTAAGGCCCTGACTCTATGACACGAGGGGCCCACACCTAGACGTTCCATAAAAAAGAATAAAAATATTTAACTTAATTAATTTTGATTAATTAATCTGAACACTAATTAAACTAATTAACCTGTTAATTAGTCTTAGTCATGACAGTAGGACCCACACGTCAGTTTGACCCAGTCAACTGACTGGTGACTGATGACGTCGTGCTGACGTCATGCTGAGTCAGAAATGTATTTTAGTACTAAATTAGTTCTGTAATTCTAGAAATGATTTAAAACTTAAAAATAATATAAAATAACCGTAGCTCGGATGGAAAAACTTTGTACATGAATGTTGTCAGAACGATGAGACAATCCGGTTACGCAACTCGTTAGTCCGCCACACATCCCTAGCATGGCAAACACGCAACTTTCTCCTTCCGGTTCATTTGTCCGAAAACGCGAAACACCGGGAATACTTTCCCGGATGTTTTCCCCTTCACCGGTACCACCTCATACTGCGTTAGGGCACCCCTAGCACCGATACTTGTCATGTCATGCATCGCTATGCATCTGTTTGCTTAATATTTATTGTTTCTTCCCCCTCTTCTCTCGCTAGACACCGAGATCGACGCCGCTGCTACCCAGTACGACTACGATGTTGACGACCCCTCTCTCTTGCCAGAGCAACCAGGCAAGCCCCCCCTTTGATCACCAGATATCGCCTACTCTTCTCTCTACTGCTTGCATTAGAGTAGTGTACCATGTTACTGCTTTCTGTTAATCCTATTCTGTTGCATAGCCTGTCATTGTTCTACAACTGTTGATACCTTACCTACAATCCTAAATGCTTAGTATAGGATGCTAGTTTACCATCAGTGGCCCTACATTCTTGTCCGTCTGCCATGCTATACTACTGGGCCGTGATCACTTCGGGAGGTGATCTCGGGCATATGTTATATACTGATACTGTTACATTACTTATGATACTATTCGGAGATGGGGGCTGAAGGGGCAGATGGCTCCATCCCGGTAGAGGTGGGCCTGGGTTCCCGACGGCCCCCGACTGTTACTTTGTGGCGGAGCGACAGGGCAGGTTGAGACCACCTAGGAGAGAGGTGGGCCTGGCCCTGGTCGGCGTTCGCGGATACTAAACACTTAACAGATCTTGGTATTTGATCTGAGTCTGGCCACTGGCCTATACGCACTAACCATCTACGCGGGGACAGTTATGGGCACTCGACGTCGTGGTATCAGTCGAAGCCTTCGTGACGTCAGCGACTGAGCGGCGCGCGCCGGGTTGGACTGAACACCTACTCTGTATAAGGAGGCTAGGTTTGCTCCGGCCGCGTTCGGAACATGCAGGTGTGGCAAAGGGCGATGGGCCCAAACCCCTGCGGCATAGGATTTAGACCGGCGTGCTGACCTCTCTGTTGTGCCTAGGTAGGGCTGCGACGTGTTGATCTTCCGAGGCCGGGCATGACCCAGAAAAGTGTGTCCCGGACAAAGGGGATCGAGCGTGTTGGGAAATGTGGTGCACCCCTGCAGGGAAGTTGATCTATTCGAATAGCCATGTCCCTCGGTAAAAGGACGACCCGGAGTTGTACCTTGACCTTATGACAACTAGAACCGGATACTTAATAAAACACACCCTTCCAAGTGCCAGATACAACCGGTGAACACTCTCTCACAGGGCAACGAGGGGAGGATCATCAGTTAGGATTATGCTATGCGATGATACTTCGTGAACTTACCATCTACTCTCTTCTCCTGCTGTAAGATGGAGGTTACTAGAAGCGTAGTCTTCGATAGGACTAGCTATCCCCCTATTATTCCGGCATTCTGCAGTTTAGTCCACATATGATAGCCTTTTCCATTGGATACCAATGCATACATATGTAGTGTAGCTCCTTGCTTGCGAGTACTTTGGATGAGTACTCACGGTTGCTTTGCTCCCCCCTTTTCCCCTTTCTATACTCGATTGCTGCGACCAGATGTTGGAGCCCAGGAGCCAGACGCCACCGTCGACGATGACTACACTTACTCGAGAGGTGCCTACTACTACGTGAAGCCCGCTGACGACGACCAGGAGTAGTTTAGGAGGATCCCAGGCAGGTGGCTTGCGCCTCTTTCGATCTGTATCCCAGTTTGTGCTAGCCTTCTTAAGGCAAACTTGTTTAACTTATGTCTGTACTCAGATATTGTTGCTTCCACTGACTCGTCTATGATCGAGCTCTTGTATTCGAGCCCTCGAGGCCCCTGGCTTGTAATATGATGCTTGTATGACTTATTTTATTTGTAGAGTTGTGTTGTGATATCTTCCCGCGAGTCCCTGATCTTGATCGTACACGTTTGCGTGTATGATTAGTGTATGTTGAATCGGGGGCGTCACAAGTTGGTATTAGAGACGACTGCCTGTAGGAATCCCCCTTTACAACTCCTTGGCCGAAGTCGAGTCTAGTCATTGGAAAACTTTTACTAACATGGCTGTGCGGCTTACGGGCCCATGTTGCCATTGGGTGGTATTAGGATCTTTTACTCCTCATCTATACTCTGGGACTTTGATCTCTCTTCTATTCGGGTTAAATGAATTTTGCTAACTCTAACATTAGGATCTCGTGATCACTTCCACCCGGAGAGCCCCGTGTTACCAATGACCGCCTGCTGCACCGAAGGATTCCGAAGATGCCTTCCGATATTCTCTGGAGACCTTGTGGCCGTTGCTTTTGCAATTCCCTACCACTGAAATATCCCTATGGGTAAATACTTACACCCGTCGTTCTTACTTTTATTCCAGTTGATCTTGTTATTACAAGATACCCTAATATTCTCTCTATTACTCCGAGAAAACTTTGTGCCTACTGCCTTGCAGTTCTTTGCCCCCTGAATACCCCTATGGATAATTTCTCACACTTATCGGGTATTCGCTCATCCCCATTTGATTCAAATATTTCACAGAAGTCTTCGAAGTACCATTCGATCTTCCGAAAATCATCGCCTGCCTATTATTCTTGAAATTCTTGCTTGCTTTCATTATGGTTAATCCCATAGGTATAGTAATCTTATTGGCAGCCCTTGTCACTATCATTTTGAGTCCATTGATTCAATATGTTGCGAATGCTCGCAATCCTCAATCAGATCCTAGAATTCATCCTTTCGGCTCAGACGTCATATTAAGCATGAGCTGGATCTCGACCAATCAAATTGTTGTCGATTTTACCCCTAAGCTTACTCAACTTATCCATTCTTAATCAGAGCGTTTGCTTCTGATCCTTTGATTTGGAAATCATAATTCATTTGCATTTGAGCTTTGAATTAGTCGGTTGTTTCAATAATCCAATGCCTTTGCATTGTTACTTCCTCTGGTTGTGTGCCGATGCTCACATCAGCTCCGCTATGGACCGGCAGATCCTTTAATGGATTTTATCCGACAGCGTCCTTCATATTCAATAACCTTGTGAGCCTTCTCTCGGATACATAATGCCTTTGGTAAATTGTATCCTCTACTTTCTCAACCGTGCTCTACTTTCGAGCTGGTGATATTTACTATTGAAGCTTGTGGTATATGTTTCTAAGATTCCCCGATGGGTTGAACCAATGCCTTACCTAATCTATGTGAGCTCGAAAGATTTCATGGGCCATACTCACCTGGTATTTCACCAGGTAAAACTTTCAACACTAATGCCATAATTGAAACGAGAAGTGAATGTAAGGTTGTGCTTTGGAGAAGTGGGAGTCGACCTTGAACTTTGTGTTCATGCCCATGGACCCAATGTGGAACTTATCATGGAAGCTTCTTGTATTAATAATGGTCCCCTTGTTGTAAGTTCATCTTGTATCTATGTTGGTCCTTTGCAACCATGGTTCCAACCATGATTGATCATCTTTGATCCTTTTCTCGGGCAAGTTTAAGCACTTGTCTTCTGTGGATCAATACACCAGTCCAACCTTTACTTTGATCTGTCATCGAGTATTACACCCTGGTATCTCGAGATTATCACAGAACTGCATAACTTCTTATGAGTTCTTCTTCAAGTACTACACTCTCACTGATTCTAATTTTTCACGGGCTCTGAGTTATTAAACACTCAAAGACATCGATAACTAAATCGAGTCCGCACCGCGATTAAACAACTCTTGGTAACCTTCATTACTTATGAGTTTGAACTCGATCACGTCATTCCTAGCCTGCTTGGCTAAATCATTCTTGTGCCGATTTTAACTATGCCACCTGGTCCTTAATCCCGGAGCACAACTTTCGACGATGAGCTAAGCTTACGTCGATCTTTCTCGTCATATCATTTCGTCTTGAACAGCAAGCTTGATTTAGAGTTTGTGTCGTACCCTTGGCTCCCATAACTTTTCGCTTCATCATCATTTGACTTGATGGCATCGCCGACCGATTACATCTTCATGAAATCTCTCGACAACTGTGTTGTGATCATCATCAACATCCTAAGCTCTTCCAAGATATATATTGAATTCTTGATGGGCAATACCATCCTTGCCCCTTGATGATTCGTGTTATCATCAACCACTTTATTATCTTATGTTCAACACAAACTTGTTCGTTTTTGTGTTATACCTTGAGATCATGCTACCTAAGCCCATATTTCAGGTGCACCTTTCAATAAATGATTAACCGTGTATGTTTTCCTCGAGCATACCTAATTATACCATTTGATTTGACAAATGTTATCTCCTTGTTCACATAATTGTGGAGATCCATCCTTTTTGGATACCACGTTGAATTATCGCTGAGTCCATCAGCCACCTCCTCATCCTCTCCTTGGCTTAATGATGAACCCTTGTTCGGAACTCGCTTCCATAGTTCATTTCCCGAGAATCATATAATGTCATCTCATCAATTTGTGTGCACCTTTTTCTTCTCAGGCATCATGAGTCTGACATATCCCGACACCAATCATATCTGAATATCGAGCAGATATGATGGTTGGAACTCTGTCCAAGAGTCATAACTTTGGTCTTTAAATGACCCGATAAGGTGATGTCATGTCTAGCACACCTGACCGGAGGACCTAGTGTTATAGTTTCCTTTTTAACAAGGTTAACCATTTTTCCATGAGGAAATTGAATGCCTTGTTTAATAAGTTATCCTGATGGATCCTTCGTGTATCCGAAGTCTGATCTTCACTTGATGACCATGTCAATGCTATCTCGAAGCATGTCTATGTTACTCTGATTTTCAAAAAGAACATTTGAAGCCTAATGCTAAATGTTTCCTGCTCAACTATCCAAACACCGCGGTATGGGTAAAGTCATGAAATTTCTCCCCCCTTTCCTAAAGGGTTTTCTACATTATATCCTGTCGTGGATATCATGCTCTGTTTGTCCTTGGGAAGGATATACACCTGAAGAATGTGTTTAAACACATTTTCCTTTCCATTGTTCTATTTAATCTGATGATCACCTTTTCCTTTCCATTGTTTTGTTTAACCTTTCTGGTGATCTATATGATCTAAGCAGTAATATTCTTCTTCTTAAGTTAACACCTAGGTGTACAATCGTGACGGTAAGACCCTGTTACTATTGCTGATGACATTCCGGTAACCACCGATGGACGAGAACTTTGCCTATTGGTCCACCTCGTTCAACGAGCAGGAGAATGGTTCTCTTCGTCCCTCGCCCTTGGTACCGACGTTGTTTTCGACATAACTGACGGGCTACCCTCTGACATGCCTTGTTATCATGACCGTGCAAGATGTCACCACTCCTTCTACCTTTATCCCGTATGGCGGGCCCATAACCCACAGTTCCACAGGATCGAAACCCGACTCTCCTGTACAAGCATGTTTCTAATGGTTATTCCCCACGCTTGGCTTCGTATTTAATTCATGGGCCACCTTCCTAGTGCTCTATTCTGGTAGCAGACGTAATACTTACTCTCGCTACTCTGAATCCCTTTCTCACTCAGGTTCAGACTTCGAGCAACTATCTATCTCCTTGAAAATTCTTATTGTACCTTCAAACTTTACTCTTGATGTGTTTTAATTGTTCAACTTGAGAGGCACTCGTATGATCATTCATGGGTTAATCCCAGATTATTACCCTTATAGCATTCTGCCGTTGCCAATCTGCCCCGTTACCTATTCGTAAGAACGATGGAACCCCCGAAGAAAGGATGAAGACTTCATAATGATGACCTGAAGCAGTGGAATGAAGACATCATTGTAATGGATTGAGCGCTTCGAGAAAAGCAACCAAGACCGAGGAGATTCGTTAGAATTACCTAACCAGACCCTTTCCCCCTTACTCCGGTCCTAAATCTCGGGACGAGATTTCTTGTAGTGGAGGAGAATTGTGACGCCCGGATAATCAAGCTACAATAATCCCCTCTTAATGATGCCATGTCATTGCAGTAATTTGCTAAACCTCACTTTGATCCAAACCTGATTCAAATTAAATTTAAAATAAAGTCAAACTATTATTTCTTCAAACGGTAAAACAAAAATGTTTGGTGGGTTGCAAATATTCACTAACAATTTGTCATGAAATAATTAACATTTTTCAAAATATAAAATTGCCCCTGGATATTAAAACAGTGGACCAACAACACCTTTTTATCCCATTTAAAAAATAAACTCAAACTTAATAAATTATTTTGAACCCCAAACTTGTTGTGGAAGTGCACAATAATGCATAGTAATTATATGGCAAAGTTTAACAGTTTACAAAAATATTTTGATGCTAAAAGAAAATACAAAACAATAGCTAAATAAATAAACAAAAAGTAAAAGGAAAAATACTAGTAAACAGAAAAGAAACCTAATCTACTAGGCCCCTTGGTCCATTTAGCAAAAAAGGCCCAACCGGCCAAAAGGCCCAACCGGCACCACTTCCCTTATCTCCCCATCCCCGAAACCCTACCCCCACTCGCCCATCCCACTCCCCACACACTCCCCCACTCCCCGATCCCCTTCTGGATCGGGGCACGACCGCGTCGACCACGCCCCACGGCGCCCCAACGCCGGCGCCACCGCAACGGCGCCGCCCGGTCACCACCGCCTACCGCCATCACCCCCCGGATCTGGATCGGGGCTCAACACAGCCCGCGCCACTGCCGATGTCGTCGTTGCCGCCGTGGATCCCGCCCCCGCCGCTCGACGACGTCGCCGAAGCCACCTCACCGGAGCTGCCTCCCCATCTCCGCCTTCCTCGCCGGTCGTCGCCATCCACCTCCTCGTCCCCCCGCTGCCCGAACCCCTGCAGCACCCCTGTGAGCACGCGCCCTCCTCCCCTCCCCTCTTCCCCTATCACCGCGCGCCCGAGCCGTTCCCCCGCCGTCGCCTTGCCGTACACGGCTGCCCGACCGCGCCCTGCGCGATGCAACTTCCTGCTCGGCCGCGGCGCCCCGCCAGCGTGGCCCAGCTTCGCCCGCCGTTGCGCCGCTCGTCGCTAGCCCCCGCACGCATCGCCGCCCCTGACCGGGCCTCTGGCGCCCCGCGCACCTGCCATCGCGCCCCCCTCAGCTCCGGCCGGCCTCGCCGCGCCACCCTATACCGGCCACGGTCGCCGGTGCTGGACCACACGCCGTCCCCTTCCCCCTGTCCGCGCGCTAAGGCACCGGGCGCAC
Source organism: Triticum urartu (assembly GCF_003073215.2). NCBI lineage: Eukaryota > Viridiplantae > Streptophyta > Magnoliopsida > Poales > Poaceae > Triticum > Triticum urartu. Next base: position 388,977,569 of record NC_053027.1, on the reverse strand, counting down.
GCGCCTGCATGACCAGGGCGAAGCCCCGGTTAGCCCAGCACCCGCGCCCGTTAAGGCCCTGACTCTATGACACGAGGGGCCCACACCCTAGAACGTTTCCATAAAAAAAGAATAAAAAATATTTAACTTAATTAATTTTGATTAATTAATCTGAACAACTAATTAAACTAATTAACCTGTTTAATTAGTCTTAGTCAATGACAGTAGGACCCACACGTCAGTTTGACCCAGTCAACTGACTGGTTGACTGATGACGTCGTGCTGACGTCATGCTGACGTCAGAAATGTATTTTAGTACTAAATTAGTTCTGTTAATTCTAGAAAATGATTTAAAACTTTAAAAATAATATAAAATAAACCGTAGCTCGGATGGAAAAACTTTGTACATGAATGTTGCTCAGAACGACGAGACGAATCCGGTTACGCAACCCGTTAGTCCGCCACACATCCCTAGCATGGCAAACACGCAACTTTCCCCTTCCGGTTCATCTGTCCGAAAACGCAAAACACTGGGAATACTTTCTCGGATGTTTTCCCCCTTCACCGGTACCACCTCATACCGCGTTAGGGCACCCCTAGCACCGATACTTGTCATGTCATGCATCACTATGCATCTGTTTGCTTAATATTTATTGTTTCTTCCCCCTCTTCTCTCGCTAGACACCGAGATCGACGCCGCTGCTACCCAGTACGACTACGGTGTTGACGACCCCTCTCTCTTGCCAGAGCAACCAGGCAAGCCCCCGCTTTGATCACTAGATATCGCCTACTCTTCTCTCTACTGCTTGCATTAGAGTAGTGTACCATGTTACTGCTTTCTGTTAATCCTATTCTGTTGCATAGCCTGTCATTGTTCTACAACTGTTGATACCTTACCTGCAATCCTAAATGCTTAGTATAGGATGCTAGTTTACCATCAGTGGCCCTACATTCTTGTCCGTCCGCCATGCTATACTACTGGGCCGTGATCACTTCGGGAGGTGATCTCGGGCATATGTTATATACTGATACTGTTACATTACTTATGATACTATTCGGAGATGGGGGCTGAAGGGGCAGATGGCTCCATCCCGGTAGAGGTGGGCCTGGGTTCCCGACGGCCCCTGACTGTTACTTTGTGGCGCAGCGACAGGGCAGGTTGAGACCACCTAGGAGAGAGGTGGGCCTGGCCCTGGTCGGCGTTCGCGGATACATAACACTCTTAACAAGATCTTGGTATTTGATCTGAGTCAGGCCACTGGCCTATACGCACTAACCACCTACGCGGGGACAGTTATGGGCACTCGACGTCGTGGTATCGGTCGAAGCCTTCGTGACGTCAGCGACTGAGCGGCGCGCGCCGGGTTGGACTGGAACGCCTACTCTTGTATAAGGGAGGCTAGGTTTGCTCACGGCCGCGTTCGGAACATGCAGGTGTGCAAAGGGCGATGGGCCCAGACCCCTGCGCCATAGGATTTAGACCGGCGTGCTGACCTCTCTGTTGTTCCTAGGTAGGGTTGCGACGTGTTGATCTTCCGAGGCCTGGCATGACCCAGAAAAGTGTGTCCAGACAAAGGGGATCGAGCGTGTTGGGAAATGTGGTGCACCCCTGCAGGGAAGTTGATCTATTCGAATAGCCGTGTCCCTCGGTAAAAGGACGACCCGGAGTTGTACCTTGACCTTATGACAACTAGAACCGGATACTTAATAAAACACACCCTTCCAAGTGCCAGATACAACCGGTGATCGCTCTCTCACAGGGCAACGAGGGGAGGATCATCGGTTAGGATTATGCTATGCGATGATACTTGGTGAACTTACCATCTACTCTCTTCTCCTGCTACAAGATGGAGGTTACCAGAAGCGTAGTCTTCGATAGGACTAGCTATCCCCCTCTTATTCCGGCATTCTGCAGTTCAGTCCACATATGATAGCCTTTTCCATTGGATACCAATGCATACACATGTAGTGTAGCTCCTTGCTTGCGAGTACTTTGGATGAGTACTCACGGTTGCTTTGCTCCCCCTTTTCCCCTTTCTATACTCGATTGCTGCGACTAGACGTTGGAGCCCAGGAGCCAGACGCCACCGTCGACGATGGCTACTACTACTCAGGAGGTGCCTACTAGTACGCGCAGCCCACTGACGACGACCAGGAGTAGTTTAGGAGGATCCCAGGCAGGAGGCTTGCGCCTCTTTCGATCTGTATCCCAGTTTGTGCTAGCCTTCTTAAGGCAAACTTGTTTAACTTATGTCTGTAGTAAGATATTGTTGCTTCCGCTGACTCGTCTTTGATCGAGCTCTTGTATTCGAGCCCTCGATGTCCCTGGCTTGTACTATGATGCTTGTATGACTTATTTTATTTGTAGAGTTGTGTTGTGATATCTTCCCGCGAGTCCCTAATCTTGATCGTACACGTTTGCGTGTATGATTAGTGTACGATTGAATCGGGGGCGTCACACTAGCAATGGTGGAAGGGTGAGAGTGCGTATAATCCATGGACTCAACATTAGTCATAAAGAACTCACATACTTATTGCAAAAATCTATTAGTTATCAAAGCAAAGTACCACGCGCATGCTCCTAGGGGGATATATTGGTAGGAAAAGACCATTACTCGTCCCCGACCGCCACTCATAAGGAGGACAATCAATAAATACATCATGCTCCGACTTCTTAACATAACGGTTCACCATACGTGCATGCTACGGGAATCACAAACTTCAACACAATCATTTCTCAAATTCAAAACTACTCAACTAGCACGACTCTAATATCACCATCTCCATATCTCAAAACAATTATCAAGTTTCAAACTTCTCATAGTATTCAACACACTCATAAGAAAATTTTAGTTTTAATCTTGAATGCCTAACATAATTAAAGCAAATTACCATGCTGTTTTGTAGGACTCTCAAAATAATCTAAGTGAAGCATGAGAGAACAATGGTTTCTATAAAACAAATCTATCAACGTGCTCTAAAAGATATAAGTGAAGCACTAGAGCAAAAACTATATCTTTACCTAATAATAAAGCAAATTGGGTTTCTTTCGTCCGTCATGGCATTTTTTAGAAAAGTCCCTCTATTTCAGAGAATTCAACCCGCAGTCCTGTTTTAAGTTAAAACGAATCGTTATTTTCGTATTTTACACAAAAGTCCCTGTCTTTTCTTGAAATCAACCCGCCGTCCGGATTTAAGTCACACCCGAACCGTTATTTTACATTTTTTGAAAACCCCCTGATGTTTTAGGTAATTCATCCGCGGATCATATTTAAGTCAAACAAATGCTTTTTAAAATCATCCATATCTTTTAAACCGTAACTCCGATTTGAACATGTTATATATGAAATTTGATTAGAAAAATATGTAGAATATGAATATGAGATTATTTTTACCTGTTAAGTATTTTTAAATATTATTTTGGAATATATTTGAGTCAAACCAAATGATTTTCTAAATTATATGTATCTTTTAAATCGTAACTTTGATTTTAACATATTATATATGAAATTTTATTAGAAAAATGTGCGGAATCTAAATATGATGTTAATTTTACCTATTAAATATTTTTTAAATATTGTTATGGAAGCAAACTTATAATTTATAGCGCAAAATTTGTTTTTTCATACCGGCGGCGATCTGGATTGCAAATAAACACCCCGCTCTAACCATATACGGAAAAGAAAACACTGATAACTACACATGCATACCTCTGAAAAATGTCGCAGGGGAAAACAACAGATTTCTCATCGCAAGAGTGAGAGAAAGCGAGTGAGAGAGAGAGGGGGAGAGAGAGAGAGAGGGAGAGGGAGAGAGAGATGCCTTAGGATTAACCATATTCAACACATGTTTTTGTTGTTTTGTGTGAACACCGAGGCCATCGCCGGCGAGGGTGAGAAGGAGGATAAGCGGCAACACAAATATGATGCCTCGCAAAAATAAAAGTGAGGGACCTATTGTGGTCTTGAGTGATGGTTGTTGAGTTAAGAGCGTGTGTTATGTTTTCTCTCCTGTTGCAACGCACAGGCTCTTTTGCTAGTAACTCAAAAGATTAAGGGAAGCACATAGAGTATTCTAACAATTTCCGAATCATGAGTGTCTCTCTCAAAAAGGTGTGTGCAGCAAGGATGATTGTGGAAAACTAACAAATAAAGACTCAAATAATACAAGACGCTCCAAGCAAAACACATATCATGTGGTAAATAAAAATATAGCTCCAAGTAAAGTTACCGACAGAAGTAGACGAAAGAGGGGATGCCTTCCGGGGCATCCCCAAGCTTTGGCTTTTAGGTGTCCTTAGATTATCTTGGGGGTGCCATGGGCATCCCCAAGCTTAGGCTATTTGTAAGTGCATCTAGTGCCACCCCTAGTTGGTTTTGGAGTATTGACGACAAACCTGGTTGAGGGACTACTGTGTTTGTGAGAATTGCAGGACAACACATGCAGTAGTCCCTCATTGATTCGGTTTACCTACCGGAGATGACCCCTAAAAATGTATGAAGACATTGAAGACAAAGGTGATATGTGAAGATATTCACATTGAAGACTATGACAAGAGAAGACATCGCGTGAAGACTATGGAGCGCGAAGACTTAGTTGTTTCGTTGTTTCCTTTTCTTCTTTGTTGAGTCATAGGAACCACCGTACAGATAAGTGGGGTCCCAATGAACAAAGTCAGAGTGACTGAAGTGATGCTTAACCACAATCCTATGTCTTCGAGCGAAGACAATGAGAGCAAAACTTATCCAGAGCTGGATAAGTCAGCTTTACCTGTAGCCCAAGTAAAGTTGCCGTGTGTGTTTGAAATCTGACCGTTGGAACACGTGTCAGTTCCTTAGTGACCCAGGGTCATTTCGGACAAATCAGGTCGGGTTGCCTAGTGGCTATAAATAGCCTACCCCCTACACCATAAATTGGTTGGCTGCTCAGAGTTAGTACACGACTTTTGTCGTTTGAGAGCAACCCACCTCGAAGCCTTTGAGAGAGAGAAATCCTTGCAAGGACAAAGCCCTAAACACCCAGAGCCAAAGAGTGTTAGGCATCACTAAAGTCTTCCTGTCTGTGTGATCTGAAGACTTGTTACACTTGAGGATTGTGAATCCTCCAGCCGGTTAGGCGTCGCGTCCTGAGCATCCAAGAGTCATTGTGGATCGCCGGTGAACGAAGTCTATGAAGGTTTGGAAGTCTACCTTGAAGACTTACCTGAGTGATTGGGCGAGGACTGGGTGTCCTTATCTCAAGGGGAATAAGGTGAAGACAAGGTCTTCTGAGTTAAATCTCAGCCTCCCTAAAAAGACGCACAGTTGTCACAACAACTGGAACTGGTCCAACAAATCATTGTCTTCAACAAGAAACTGGTTCTATCCTTTCCTTCTCTTATTTACAGTTGGTCCTTATGAAGTCATTGCCAACTTGCATTATCTGTTTGTCTTCACTATGTGACTGTTTGTTCTGATTGGCTTCATACTATCTTCCATCCTGATCCGTACTGCCTAGCTGCTATTAGTCTTCGTTCTTTCACTTCATTGTATACTTGACTATGGCTTGCCTAGTGTATTCTACCTTCGGCTGCATGTTTATAGGTTCTGAAAGAGCTAGTGATCGACTAGAGGGGGGGTGAATAGGCGATTTTTATGAAAGTCTTCAAAACATGGAAGTTTCGAAGACAAACGATAGAAATAAACCTATTACCATGCAGCGGAAGGTAGACTACACTAGGCAAGCCATAGTCAAGTATACAATGAAGTGAAAGCACAAAGATTAAAGGCAGCTAGGCAGTATGGATTAGGATGGAAGATAGTATGAAGCCAATCAGAACAAGCAGTCACACAGTGAAGACAAAAGGATAATGCAAACAGGCAATGACTTCACAAGGATTAACTGCAAATAAAGAGATGGGAAGGATAGAACCAGTGGCTCGTTGAAGACAATGATTTGTTGGACCAGTTCCAGTTGCTGTGACAACTGTACGTCTGGTTAGGGAGGCTGAGATTTAACTCAGAAGACCACATCTTCACCTTATTCCCCTTGAGCTAAGGACACCCAGTCCTCGCCCAATCACTCTGGTAAGTCTTCAAGGTAGACTTCCAAACCTTCACAGACTTCGTTCACCGGCGATCCACAATGACTCTTGGATGCTCACAACGCAACGCCTAACCGGCTGGAGGATTCACAGTCCTCAAGTGTAATAAGTCTTCAGATCACACAGACAGGAAGACTTCTGTGATGGCCTGGCTTATTAGGGATGATAGACTACTCATATCAATAAGGAATTCCTTCTTTTCCGGTAGCCCATTCGGACAGAACTCCAAAGTTAAGTGTGCTCAGCTTGGAGTAGTGTCAGGATGGGTGACCGACCGGGAAGTTGCTCCCGGGTGCGCATGAGTGGGGACAAAGTGTGTAGAAAAGACTAATATTGATCTGTGGGGCTAGTCTAGATCCCGCCAGGAGTAACGACCACCGGCGGGTGTGTCCGGGGCGTTACAATGTTGGTATCAGAGCTGACCCTCGCGGTTACACGGATGGTTGCGGACAGGTGCGCGTTCATGACGTTTGTGACCCATCGTGGCACATGGCATGGCACATGTACCAGACTGGATGCACAGACGATTGTGCCAAGAGGGAACGTTCCTGTGGCCCGACGAGGACGTCGGTTCCTCTGAGTGGGGGTGTATGTGATGGCCTGGCTTATTAGGGATGATAGACTACTCATATCAATAAGGAATTCCTTCTTTTCCGGGAGCCCATTCGGACAAAACTCCAAAGTTAAGCATGCTCAGCTTGGAGTAGTGTCAGGATGGGTGACCGACCGGGAAGTTGCTCTCGGGTGGGCATGAGTGGGGACAAAGTGCGCAGAAAAGACTAGTATTGATCTGTGGAGCCAGTCTAGATCCCGCCAGGAGTAACGACCACCGGCGGGTGTGTCCGGGGCGTTACAACTTCAATGATGTCTAACACTCTTTGGCTCCGGGTGTTTAGGGCTTTGTCCTCGCAAGGATTTCTCTCTCAAAGGCTTCGAGGTGGGTTGCTCTCAGATGACAAAAGCCGTGCACTAACTCTGAGCAGCCAACCAATTTATGGTGTAGGGGGTGGGCTATTTATAGCCACTAGGCAACCCGACCTGATTTCTCCGAAATGACCCTGGGTCACTAAGGAACTGACACATGTCCCAACGGTCAGATTTCAAACACACACGTCAACTTTACTTGGGCTACAAGCAAAGCTGACTTATCCAACTCTGGATAAGATTTGCTCTCATTGTCTTCGCTCGAATACATAGGATTTTGGTTAAGCATCACTTTAGTCATTCTGACTGGTTCACTTGGACCCCACTTAACAGTACGGTGGTTCCTATGACTCAACAAAGAAGAAAAGGAAATGACAAAACAACTAAGTCTTCGTGCTCCATAAGTGATGTCTTCTCTTGTCATAGTTTTCAATGTGAATGTTTTCACATACCACCTGTGTCTTCAATGTCTTCATACATTTTTAGGGGTCATCTACGGTAGGAAAACTGAATCAATGAGGGACTTCTACCTGTGTTATCCTGCAATTCTCACAAACACATTAGTCCCTCAACCAGGTTTGTCGTCAATACTCCAAAACCAACTAGGGGTGGCACTAGATGCACTTACAGGTTCATTTCTATCGTTTGTCTTCAAAACTTCCATGTTTTGAAGACTTTCATAAAAATCGCCTATTCACCCCCCTCTAGTCAATCACTAGCACTTTCAATTGGTATCAGAGCAAGGTATTCCCTTGTTCTGTGTGATTCGGTTTAACCACCTGGAGTTTTAACTATGTCGACTACAGGGATAATCAAAGTCTCCGCTGCATGCCCCGTCTTCGATGGAACTGAATATCCCTACTGGAAGAATAAGATGCGTATGCATCTTGAAGCCATTGATGTCGACCTCTGGTAAGTCGTTAAGAATGGCGTTCCCAAGACTGGTGAAGGTGTCACCCCTGCTGATGTCAAGAAGTTCGTTCAACTGGATTATACTGCCAAGAACATCATCTAAGTCTTCGCGCTCTATAGTCTTCACGCAATGTCTTCTCTTGTCATGGTCTTCAATGTGAATGTCTTCACATACCACCTTTGTCTTCAATGTCTTCATACATTTTTAGGGGTCATCTCTGGTAGGTAAAGCGAATCAATGAGGGACTACTACCTGTGTTGTCCTGCAATTCTCACAAACACATTAGTCCCTCAACCAGGTTTGTCGTCAATACTTCAAAACCAACTAGGGGTGGCACTAGATGCACTTACAATCTCCCCCTTTTTGGTGATTGATGACAAACTGGTTGAAGTTTTCAACGGGGATAAAAGTATGTGAAATTGTAAAGGATTTAAGTATTGTGTTCGTAAGTAGCAGAGAGGCTCCCCCCTGAAGATGTGCATATAAGTATTTTGCTTTTGAATGCAAATGCACATGACAGGTTGTAATTGCAGAGCTCCTCTTCTACTTATGAAGACAATTCATCATGCATGAAAGGATACATCAAAGATAATGACATGCATAATGAAGAATGGACGTCTGCAAAATGACTTCGTGCGGAATTTATTGTCGCACATGCGGAATTTATCATCGCATCACATAGTGTCGAAAAGGTAGCAGACGACCATCAAGTTTAAGTGTTACAACTCAAAAATGAACCAAATGTATCAAAAGCGAGAGTTGTAAGCACTTGGCAAAAGTATAGCAAAAGTAAAGCAACCACCCATATGGATGAAACGCCCTCAATGCGGCTATATCTCACACGTGTTGAAGCACGACTTAGAGGCATAACCGCATTGAAAGCAATGTCGCAAGTGAGGTAATCTTCACACAACCCATGTAATACATAAGGGAAAGAGATACATAGTTGGCTTACAATCGCCACTTCACACAATACATGAATAAAGCATTACATCAATCCGATACAATCAAGGTCCGACTACGGAACCAAAATAAAAGAAGACTACCCCAAATGCCAGACAGATCCCCGATCGTCTCGACTGGGCTCCACTACTGATCAACTGGAACGAAACAACACAAAGGACAAGATCTTCATCGAGCTCTTCCTGAGCTTGGTTGCGTCACCTGCTCGGTAACATCGGCACCTGCAAACTGGTTTTGGAAGTATCTGTGAGTCACGGGGACTCAGCAATCTCGCACCCTCGCGATCAAGACTATTTAAGCTTACGGGTAAGGTAAAGGTATGAGGTGGAGCTGCAGCAAGCGACTAGCATATATGGTGGCTAACATACGCAAATGAGAGCGAGAAGAGAAGGCAAAAGCATGGTCGAAAAACTATGATCAAGAAGTGATCCTAGAACAACCTACGTCAAGCATAACTCCAACACTGTGTTAACTTCACGGACTCCGCCGAGAAGAGACCATCACGGTTACACACGCGGTTGATGTATTTTAATTAAGGTCAACTTCAGGTTTTCTACAACCGGACATTAACAAATTCCCATCTGCCCATAACCGCGGGCACGGCTTTTGAAAGTTCAAATCACTGCAGGGGTGTCCCAACTTAGCCCATCACAAGCTCTCACGGTCAACGAAGGATATTCCTTCTCCCAAGACAATCCGATCAGGCTACGCATCCAGGTTACAAGACATCCTCGACAATGGTAAAACAAGTCCAGCAACACCGCCCGAATGTGCCGACAAATCCCGATAGGAGCTGCACATATCTCGTTCTCAGGGCACACTCAGATGAGCAGTCCGTACAACTAAAACCAGCCCTCGAGTTTCCCCGAGGTGGCGCTGCAAGGGGCTCTAGTTTGGACCAACACTCAGAGGAGCACTGGCCCCGGGGGGGGGGGTTAAAATAATGATGACCCTTGAGTCTGCAGAACCCAAGGGAAAGAAAAGGCTAGGTGGCGAATGGTAAAGCCAATGTTGGGCATTGCTGGAGGAGTTTTATTCCAGGTGAACTGTCAAGGGGTTCTCATTATAACCCAACCACGTAAGGAACCCAAAATCCGGGAACATAACACCGATATGACGGAAACTAGGACGGCAAGAGTGGAACAAAACACCAGGCATAAGGCTGAGCCTTCCACCCTTTACCAAGTATATAGACGCATTAAATTAAATAAGAGATATTGTGATATCCCAAGAAAATATCCATGTTCCAAGATGGAACAAACTCCAATCTTCACCCGCAACTAACAACGCTATAAGAGGGGCTGAGCAAAGCGGTAACATAGCCAAACAACTGTTTGCTAGGACAAGGTGGGTTAGAGGCTTGGTTCAATAATATGGGAGGCATGATAAGCAAGTGGTACGTATCGCAGCATAGGCATAGAAAAAGAGCGAGCATCTAGCAAGCAAAGATAGAAGTGATTTCGAGGGTATGGTCATCTTGCCCGACATCCCGCAAGGAAGAAGAACGAGTCCATGTAGAAGACAAATGGACGTAGACGAACGAATCCTCACAAACGCGACGTTATCGGAACTAACCCGAAGAAGCACACCGGAAAGAAGCAAACAAAGATAATAAACAACCATCAAATAAACATGGCATGATGCACAATCAAGTATGATGCATGTCCGGTTTAAAGAGGCATGGCATGGCAAAGTGCACAAGCAATTCTACAAATTAAGTGGAGATCAATATGCAATGAGTTGCATATTGACGAAACACCACAACAAGTTATTTAGTTGGATCTCGTTTAAGTACCTAACAAAATTAAATGTTGATTAACATGGCAAGAGGTGAAGCATAACAAAACTATACTATCTAAACAATTTAAATGGGGCCGGATATAACAAACAACGAATCCGGTAAATCCCCATGTGCATTTAGCAAATTAATGCAAACAACAAATTAAACATTCTTGATGTTGTTAACATGATGCGGATGACATGTGCAAGTTTATGCAAATTTTATTAAAAGTTGACAAGAGTATTAAGAAGCATTTGTCACTGTGGTGGAAAGAAAGGGAGTGCCACGGCAACGAAAACGGTTCCGGTAGCTCACGGAGATACCGGTGCAAAAGGAAAAGTGACGGGAGCGGATGTTCGGAACATGCTAAAGATGGTGGGGTGATCCCGGATTCCGGGTGTCCCACGAGTTGGCGACAAGGGAACGAGTGACAAATTGGACACGGTGCAAACACGAGCATCTCAAACATCGCAAGCATTCGTTCACGGACGTCGTCTCGAGGTTATACCTTCGAAGCGTGCATTATCGGAACGGATCGAGTTCGGCGGTAGGGGTACACGTGTCGAAGGGGAAGTAGTTGTTCACGGGGTCGTCGTGGGAAGTAGCGGTTCACGCAACGGTAGTTGAACTTGACGTTCGCGTTACACGGGTCTTTGGCGACGGTCGTCGTACATGGTTCGGAGTGGCACTTGCATCTTCGGACTTGTCGGTCTCGATTCTTGCGACGATAGCGGTATACGTCTCATTTTCGGAGAGGTACTTGGGGTCATTTGAAATTGTCGGTCTCGTCATCTCGAAGGGGTGCTTGACGTTCTTAGAGATTCCGAAGACGACGGTAGAGGTACACTTGTTGTAGGGGTACTTGTCGGATCCACGGCGACGGTAGAGGTACAAATGTTCTCGCGGTACTTGGGTCGTCGTGGAACTTGGCACATCCAAAGGGTACTTGACGGGTCCGAGGTCTCCGGTCGTAGTGGTACTTGGCGTCTCGTCGCGTAGTCGTTTGTTGTAGTCGGACTTGACAAAAAAAACACACACCGGCTGTAGTTGTGGTACTCGTCCTTGTTGATCCAAAACAATGCGAGCTAAAAAGGCCTCTGGTCAGCATCAAGGCCGGGCGGTGTGTGAGTAGTGGCAAGAAGCGGGCACGGGCTCGCGGTGACAACGACGACGAACAGAGGCGCGCGGAGAAGCAGCCATCCGGCGATGGAGCAGAGGCGTCCATGGCCAGCGACCCCAAGGTGTCGAAGATGGCCGGATCCGGGCCAGCTCGGGTTGAGGAGGCGAGGTAGTAGGCCGGTGGCAGGGCTTGGTGCAGGGGAGGTCGATGCAGAGGAGGATCGGAGACGCCGGAAGCGGACGACGGAGGGGAGGCGCTAGTCGAGGCAGAGGTGGCTCTCGGGGAGGCGCGGGGCGACGAGGAGGAGGCCACAGGTGAGGGAGGAGGGCGCGGGGACCAGGTCCGGCAAGGAGCTGTGGGCGCCGGCGACTGCAGGCGATGGCGGTGCTCCCCGGGTCCGGTGAGGCGCTGTGGGCGCGCGAGGAGACGGGCGAACGGGCCAGGCGGCGGCAGACGACGGGCACGACGCAGCTGGAGGGCGCCATGGCGCGCACGGGAATGGGGTAGCCGAGGACGGCGGTTCGGCGCTGCGGCGGGCGACCGCGCAGGAGAGGGAGGCACGCGAGAGGATAGAGGAGCACGAGGGGATCGAGCGAGTGGTCTCTGGCGGCGCGAGGGAACGAGAGAGAGGGTGCACGAGGGAGATGTGGGTCGAGGCTAGGGTTAGATAGACAGGGGCCGGCTGGGCCTTGGGCCACTGGTGGGACGGGGCTGCTGGAGGCCCAAATGGCCAGGCTGGGCTCTCTCTCTCCCTCTTAATTCTTCTCTTTACAAAAACAGAGAAAAACAAGAGAAAGAAAAAGAGAGAAGAGAAGGTTAGAGGAAGAATTTGGGCATGTGGTTAATTTTCTTGGACTCCCAAAAATATGCTCGGTCCGAGAAAATTAGAAAAGGCAAAGATTGAAAGATATAAATTCAAACTCATTTGAATTTAATTCAAATAGGTTTGAACTGGGACTTGGTAAAAGGAAGGTCCAAAAATGTTCGGATTTTTGGTGGAGCTCCGGAAAATGACGAAAGAATTTATGGACAAAGTTCGAGGTCAAGAAGCGAGATAACAAAGGCATGGAGAAATTTTGCAAGTGTGTTTTAGGTGATTCCATAAGAATGGATCATTTATTATAGCTCCCTAAAATATTGGGAGGATATGTTATAAAGAGAGATCACCACGTGAATTCCCTCGGTTTAAATGGATCAAAGATCCATGCCATTTATTTAGTTGAGTTAAGAAAAGAAATGACATGATGGCATGATGATATGATGCAATGCACATGATGCAAATATGAAATGCAACGGACCAAACAAATCACACGACGAAACCCGGAAACCCGGGAAGGCATTTGAAGCTCCGGTCTTGGGGCGTTACAATGGACCCGCTTGAAGACTATCAACTCATATGCTTCTCCCCCTTTTGTCAGTAATGACCAAAAAGGTTTGAAGACATAGAGCTTCTACTCGTTCCCATGAGGAATAGGCGAAGCAGCAGGGTCGTCGTTGAGGTATGGTGGTGCAGAAGAACTTGGTGCAGTGTCGATACGCGTTGAAGGTGGAGGTGGTGAAGTGGCATCATCTTGATCATCCATGACTCTGGCATTCATCATTGCAGCTGAGGAAGAATAGTCAGAGTCTTCAAGTGAGGGAGTCCGACGCAAGTGAGCATTCCTTGGAGGAGTGGAGTCAAACTTGAATCTTTCTGTGAAGCCATCGTCTTGAAGATCTGCTTCAGCAGTGAGCAATGTCAAACTCTTCCAGGACCTCCGACAGGTTTCATGTGTAACAAAGGCATTCTTGGTGGCAAGATTGCGAATGCGATTGACGTCCACCAAGAGGCTTTGCATCTGACGCTTAAGCCAGTCATGATGCTTATCCTGTTTCTGATGTAGAGCGACTAGAAGCTCTCGGTCATTGAGAACACGAGATCGCTTCCGAGGCCTTTGGGCAATGGTGCTTCCAGTGGCTTCAGTTTGGGCGCGAGGGGCACGTGTGTTGCCAGCCAATGGATAAACACGAGAGATGGCCTGAACTCCTTCAATGGGCTGGGTGAAGCTTTGACGATCAATATTGTGAAGATAAACTGGCTCCTTTGCAGGCTCTGGGTAAATAGCTTCAACAGACAAATCAACCTCTGGCAAGAATACCAGATGATTGCGCGTAGACGGCTGATAGTTGAAGGCAGAGTGAAGCTTGATAAGATGCATTACCCATGGAGCATAGAAATTCAGACCAAAGATGTCGGAGCCAGATGCAGCCAACTGCCTGATGAAGAAGTCTTGAGCATTGAAGCTGATGCCATTGAAGATATAGAAAACCAAAGTCTTCATTGCTCCTTCAAGCTTCACTATAGATGAATATCCTTTGACAGGCCATAGAGTTTTCCTGATGATATGGTAAATGGTACGGGGCAAATACTCTAGGTCTTCGACAAAGAATTCCGTTGGGTATTCAGCGTCGCGTGGCAGAGGCTTCATCATGCTCAGCATTTGGCTCATGTTAGGCCCAGGCTTCTGGAAAATGCTCTCCAAAGCATTCTGGTGTTGTTGACAACCTGGTTCATAATATTCGCTAGGAGTGGGCAGGGCTGTAAGCTCAATGATGTCTTGGGCTTTAGCTTCATGATGGACATCGCCCATCATCCACTCAAGGACCCAAGTCTTCGGATCCCTGTTGTACCCACGAATGTGGAGGGTAGCATAGAATTGAAGCAGAAGTTCTTCAGTCCAGTGTTCCTTGGCAGTCACAAAGTTGAGCAGACCCGTATCACGGAAGCAGTCAAGGGCTTCTTCAAGGCATGGCAGTCCAGCAATGGCTTCACAATCAAGACGCATATGTGGGAAGATGCACCCCTGATTGTACAAGATGCAAGAATAGTAGCTTCGCTGCTGATAACTCCAGAATCGATCTGAGGAGATTCTTGGCCTTGTGTAGGGATTCTTGTCACTGTCAAAGAATGTGTTGTGTGCCTTGAATCCATTCAGATTAAACGATCCTGGTGACATTGCAGTACCTAGGAACCGTGGTAGCCTTGGCTTTGGCTTCTGGACCTGAGGCCTGTGCTCCACCTGATAGGCAAACTGAGGTCCGGGAGTAGGCGGAGGAACCAGAATTGGCCAGCGGACTGTAACAAGCTGACCACGATCATATGCTTTCTCGATGGTGTGTGGCCTGGGAGGTGGTACAAGAGCAGAGGCATTGGCTTCAAGCTGCATATTTGCATCAGGTGCAGCATAAGCTTTAGGTGCAGCGACATCTGGCACCACATTAGCTTCAGGCGCCACATTAGCTTTAGTCATGACAACGTCATTGGCTTCGGTGTTGGTGGCAGCCTCAGTATTGGTAACCTCCACTTCAGGAGCTGGAGGGTCAGACACGTTCTCCTCGAGAACAACTTCAGGGTTGGATGGAGGTGTAGCAACTCTTTCTTCATCTCTTGGTTCTTCTTGGTCATCGGCTGATGCAGCCGGAATATCTTTAGCCGTTTTGGCTTCAGATTCAGGGATGTTCGTAGTAGGAGAGGCTCCAGGAAAGACTTTGTGTGAAACAGATTGGCGCTCTTCTCCTTCTGGAACACTTGACAATGTGACCTGTGGCCTTGGTCCTTTGCGAAGCCTGCAAAATGCTGGCGACGCCTGTGGAGATGGAGTTGGTTGGGTCTCAAAGTCTTCATTGTCAATCACCGGAGTGGTGACCTGGGTTGGGGGAGTAACTGGTGTTTCTTCATCACAAGGGGATTCTTGTGGGTGATCAGCCCATGAGTCATCCTGAGAAATTGGCGTCAATGGACGACCAATGCTGATGAGTTTGCTGTTCGTGAGAACAGGTGATGATACCAACTTGTGCTCGATCTGATGAAGGACTTCATCATCTTCAACATTGTCTTGATGACCAATGTCTTCAGCTGTGGTGGGGTCAACAGCTGGATTCTCTTCAGCTTCAGGAGCCTCTGTGGAAGCAGGCTCATGAACTACCAAACGACGTTCTTGATGTGCAGAGGAAGGACGAGCAACATAAATTGGCTCGACAACAAGGGGCTCTGTGGAAGCAGCCCTGTCTCTCTTCTTTGTTTTTCTTTTCTTGGTTGGTGGAGCATCATCAGTGGTGGCTTTGGTCTTGCGCTTTCTGGCTTCGGCTTCAGCTGCTCTAGTTTTCTTAAAATCTGAAGCCACTGTGGGAACCTTAGGCTTCGAACCTGTCATACTGGCCGGGAAGACAATGCGAGGTTCTTCCTGCCTTGATGCTTCTGGTTCGGCCACAGCTGGCTTCTTCTTCTTCTTGGCAGCCATTCTGGGGTCGATGCCTGGTCGCCCCAAAGCCTTGCACTTTTCAGCTTCATTGTAGCCTTAAACATATTTGGCAGCTTGATTCTTCATGCGCTCGCGAGAACCTTTTGCTTCTTCTTGTTTCTTGTGGAATGCCTCCTTGAGCTCATGCATCATGACCTTGAAGTTTTGAATGTCTTCAACATTGAGCTTGGCCATGTGCTTCTGGAACTGAGCCTTTTCATAGTCAATCTTGTGCTTCAGCTCAACAATCTTCTGGGCAAGAACCAGCTCAGGAGCAATGGCTCCATGGAAGGAGACGCTGAGGCCAATTGGGAGCTGAAGATCATCAAAACTGAGGTCTGGGCTGTCGAACCACTCATCAATAAACTTGTATAGAATCTCCACATCAAAGAGGGGAAGATCATTGAAGATTTCCGCCTCTTGCTTTCTCTTTATCAATTGCTCAAGAGCATCATCGCCAAGATCGTCGTCGCTAGACAGATCAATGGCATCATTCTCGTTTCTCAAAACAGCAGCAGGGGTCAATGCTTGACCAGTTGGTTGCATGGGCTTTTTCAACTTGTCAGACTTGGAGATGCGAGAGAGATCTTCAGACTGCACACTGTCTTCAGGAGGTGCAGTGGCCAGAGGATTCTCCTGTGAGACCTTTGGTGTAGAGGGGGGCTTTGAAGCCTTTGTTTTATTTTGCTTCACAGGCTTCGGTGGTGCAGGCACTTCGTCAGAATCAATGTCATCTGCAGAGTGGTCCACGGCTGCCCCTTGAACCTGAATGTGAGTGATGAGACCTTCTAAGTTGTAGAAGGGCCCAACAAGATTGGGTTCAGCTTCGCGTGTGCCGTCAGCACGGGGCGCAGAGGGGCCGGGGTTGAAGTCTAATCCCAAAGACTTCTTGTTTTCCTTGGCCGAGTTCTTTGCAGACTGATAGTTGCGCTTGAACAGATTGTCATCTCGACACCATAGCAATGACGATGGGTCGGCATCAGTAGGCTGTGGCCCTTGGACCATTCAAGGGTAAAATCCTTGAGCAATGGCTTCAGTTCTGTTCTTGGGTTGAAGATTTTTATAGAGAATATCTCCCCAAGGACACGAGAGAGCATTCTTTTCAGCATACTCCTTGGTGACGAATCTGTACTTGAACCATTGCTCGGCCCAGTATCTTCGAATCCATTGGATTCGTGTCTTGCACTGACCATAGCTTTCTTCGGGGTCAGTTTTGTATAGTTCATAGAGATCTTCGGGCAGGTTCATTGATGTACCCCCACGGCGCTGTCTGGCACCCTTCCTTGCTGATTTCTCTTTTGCCATGAGGTTTAGACTGAAAGGCTTCAACACTGTCAAAGTCTTCCGTCTACTGGTCAGACAGGAACTGGCTTCAGGAGAATTTATGTGATCCTGTAAGAACTCTGCAAATGAATGCAGACTATGAGAACCAAGGGATTCTCCCACAGACATGTACCTGTGACAGCATTAGAGATGTGAGGGAAGGGGAAGAGGTCATATGCATTCTTAGAAGATGTTGAAGATAAATCAGTTTAGAAGACATTGACCTCATAGTGCGAAGACATTCAGTCATATGTAGAGAGTTGGTTCCAGATTTGTACGAATCCACGAATAAGTATGAGTGAGGAATCCAACTACCTTGTGAAGCATAAGTGAACATACTAGGCATGCTATGAAATGCAGAACAGGATAGATCCAACTTTGTAGCAACAGAAACCACTTGTGGTTGAAAAGGATGAATCTATCAGATCAAAAAGGACTGTAAAAAGAGTTTTTATTTACCACTCGAGGAACTGCTAGACGGAGTAGGAGATGAGGCCGAGCAGTTCGATCTTCCGTGCCCTAACTTGGCGACGGAGGACACCTACGGCGATGACGGAGAAGACGATGTCCGCGGCCGGCGTGAGGACGGCGTCGGTGAGGTCGTGGCAGCTAAGCGCTTCATTGCCGGCATCGTCGAGGGCTAGCGGTGGCGCTAGGGTTTGTGCGAGAGAGAAGTGGAAGAAGAGATAATGACTGGGGTGAGGCGTGTATTTATAGGGACAGGGACGGCACAACGTTATTATGCAGGTGCCCCTGGCGGTTCACATCTGAAGGACACGTGGCGATCATGCAACACATCGAAGGTTGTTCCATGTTCCCACGTACGCCTGGATTGTCGGGTGATCATTCCCACTTCTCTAAGTTTCAGGTAAAAAAGGATTGAGCATTGAAAACAGATTAATGTTTGTCTCTGTTTCTTCTGCTGACAAGGACGCAGAGAAGACATCCGACAGTTTCAATAGAATGCATATGATTTGGATAGATAGATTTGAGACGTGAGCATAGAGAGGTTAGGGTCCGATCACATTCACTTAGTTCAAAAGATTCAACTAGAAGACATAGCTATAAGTGAATGCTATAGAGGACAGAAACCAAATCAATATAGTGAAGATAAACATGAAGCCATGTTAACATTGAAGACAAACAAAATGCGAAGACTTTGCAAATGTAATGCCAATAGAAGGTATTCCAAACAAAAGTTTGGTGGTGGCGTTACCCACCGTATAGGAAGTATTAGACCCAGACACGGCGCACAATTATCGTGGCGCTCCGAAGTCAAATTCCGCGTTAATGTATTCACACTTAGAGTGTAAGTCTTCATTAGTTGAAGATATACGTTACTTCGTGTCTTTGCACATCTAAGTCATCAACATGCATAAGTGTTAGGATGTGTGCATGATCACAAGACATTTTAGGATTCCAAGATATTTAGCTCACACCGCAACTTGCAAAACCTTTTCTCATCCAAGGGCTTTGTGAAGATATCTGCCAGTTGCTCCTCAGTGCTGACGTGAATGATATCAATATCTTCCTTCATGACATGATCTCTGAGAAAGTGATGGCGGATCTAAATGTGCTTTGTCTTCGAGTGCTGAACTGGGCTATTGGCAATCTTGATGGCGCTTTCATTGTCGCAGTAGAGTGGCACTTGCTTCAGATGAATGTCATAGTCTATGAGTGTTTGCTTCATCCATAGAAGCTGAGCGCAGCAAGATCCAACAGTGGAGAGAGATACACAGTTCTGCTTCTTTGAAGACCAACACACAAGTGATCGTCCCAGAAAGTGACATGTGCCTGATGTAGACTTGTGATCCACCTTGTCACCAGCATAATCAGCATCCGAGAATCCAACCAGATCAAACTCTGAGCCCTTTGGATACCATAATCCTAATGTTGGGGTGTAAGCCAAATATCGAAGAATTCGCTTCACAGCTAAGTGATGCGATTCCTTTGGTGCCGCTTGGAATCGGGCACACATGGAAACACTAAGCATGATATCTGGCCTAGATGCACATAAATAAAGTAAAGAACCAATCGTGGAGCGGTATACCTTTTGATCGAACTCTTTACCATTGGCGTCAGAATCCAGATGACTCTTGGTAGGCATTGGCGTCGTATAACCCTTGCAGTCTTGCATTCCAAACTTCTTCAGGCAATCTTTGAGGTATTTCTCTTGAGATATGAAGATGCCATTGCATTGCTGGCATATTTGAAGACGAAGGAAGAACTTCAGCTCACCCATCATGGACATCTGATATTGCTCTTGCATCATGTATCCAAACTCATCACTGTATTTCTGAATAGTGCAGCCAAAGATAATGTCATCCACATATATTTGGCACACAAACAGTTCACCATCATATGTCTTCGTGAAGAGAGTGGGATCCAAGGAACCAGGTTTGAAGCCTTTGCTCTTCAGGAAGTCTTTGAGTGTGTCATACCAAGCACGAGGGGCTTGTTTGAGGCCATACAGTGCCTTGTTGAGCTTATAAACCATGTCAGGATGTTTTGGATCTTCAAAGCCAAGCGGTTGTGCAACATACACTTCTTTTTCAATCTTACCATTGAGAAAAGCACTCTTCACATCCATTTGATACAGAAGGATGTTATGATGATTTGCATAGGCTAGCAGTATGCGTATGGCTTCAAGCCTAGCCACAGGAGCATGTTTCATCAAAGTCAATTCCTTCAACTTGAATGTATCCTTGAGCAACGAGACGAGCCTTGTTTCTGACAACTTGACCATGCTCATCTTGCTTGTTGCGATATATCCATTTAGTGCCTATGATATTGTGTTTACGAGGATCAGGACGCTTGACCAGTTCCCATACATTATTCAACTCGAACTGTTGAAGCTCTTCTTGCATAGCTTGAATCCATTCAGGTTCCATGAAGGCTTCATCAAATTTCTTGGGTTCAGATATTGATACGAATGCAAAGTGCCAACAGAAATTTTCTAGTTGTGTTGCCCTTGATCGAGTGAGTGGACCAGGTGCATTGATGCTATCGATTATCTTCTCAATCTGTACTTCATTTGCAACACGAGGATGAACTAGACGAAGATTTTGCTCTTGCTGATCATTGTCATCGTTTGAGGGATTGTCTTTAGGCCGAGCATTGTCTTCAGGTTGATTAGGTGCAGAGATGATAAGTTCCTCTTCTGGCCGTACTTCAGACAGTATGATTTGTCCAGTTCCCATAAGCTTGATGGATTCACTGGTGGAATTTCATCTAGCACATTTGGCAGGTGCTCTCTTTGTGAGTCGCTAGTCTCATCGAACCGCACATCCACAGTTTCAACCACTTTATAGTGAAAGAGGTTGAAGACTCTGTAGGAGTGCAAATCCTTTCCATAACCAAGCATAAAACCTTCATGTGCTTTTGGTGCAAACTTTGAAGTGTGATGTGGATCCTTGATCCAGCACCTGGCACCAAATACTCTGAAGTAACTGACGTTTGGCTTCTTACCAATGAGGAGTTCATAGGATGTTTTCTTCAGAAGCTTGTGAAGATAAACACGGTTGATGACATGGCATGCAATATCAATAGCTTCAGGCTAGAACTTCCTTGGAGTCTTGTATTCATCGAGCATCATTCGAGCCATCTCAATGAGTGTTCTGTTCTTGCGTTCCATGATGCCATTCTGCTGAGGCGTGTACGGAGCTGAGAACTCAAGAGTGATGCCCAATATATCAAGATAAGTGTCGAGGCTGGTGTTCTTGAATTCAGTGCCATTGTCACTTCAGATGTGCTTGATATTGACGCCATAGTTGTTCATGGCTCGATTGGCGAAGCATCTGAATACATCCTGCACTTCAGTCTTGTAGAGGATTATATGCACCCATGTATATCTTGAATAATCATCAGCAATGATGAAGCCATAGAGACAAGCAGTAGTAGTAAGGGTTGAGTAGTGAGTAGGGCCGAAGAGGTCCATGTGTAGCAGTTCGAAGGGTTGAGTCGTTGTCATGATTGTCTTCGAGGGATGCTTGTCCCTCGTCACCTTTCCAGCTTCGCAGGCACCGCATAAGTGATCCTTCTTGAACTTGACACCCTCGATGCCTATGACGTGCTTCTTCTTTGCAAGAGTGTGCAAGTTCCTCATGCCAGCATGCCCTAGCCTCCGATGCCAGAGCCAGCATTCAGAAGCTTTTGCAAGAAGACATACGACAAGCTGTGGTCCTGCTGAGAAATCTACCATGTACAAATCATCTTTTCGATACCCTTCAAAGACTAGAGACTTGTCAGGTTCCATTAGAACTAGGAAATGATACTTTCCAAATATCACAATCATGTTCAAATCGCAAAGCATTGAGACGGACATTAAGTTGAAACCAAGGGATTCAACAAGCATTACTTTATCCATGTGCTGATCCTTTGAGATTGCAACTCTACCTAAACCCAATACCTTGCTTTTACCAGTATCAGCAAATGTGATGTGACTTTTGTCAGTTGGACGTAAGGTTGAGTCCATGTCACATCCCTAGTTCTGGTATGACCTAGGCTAGCTAGTCATGTGTGCATCATGTTTAAATTTCATTTAAATTTGAAATGGGAATTTGTAAAACCCTCAGAAATCATTTCTGGAAATGCCCCAGATAAAATTTGCTCCAAAAGGGTCCAAGAAAATGTTCATGTCTCTCTCTGAAAATATTGGGCAGAGGTAAAATTCAAACCAATATTTTTAGGAGCTCATAAGTAATTATTTTGGGAATTTGGAATTAATCCAGTATTTATTTGCGTTGGACAAATATTTTTATATATACAAAATATTGTCCAATAATTTTGGTCAGGGGCTTTGGATTAATTCCTTAGGTCCTTGCAAAATTTGACAGAATTAAATAAAATGATTTAGTAATTTTACTAAATCAGAAACAAATGTCAGAAAATAGAAAATAAAACAAAATGGAAAAATGCTTACTTGGGCCACCTGCAGCCTGGCACTGTGCCGGCCCAACTGTGCTGGCCCAGCCCACTGGCCACCGCACCATCCTCCACCTCGCGCCAGTAGGCGAGGCGTGTGCCCGGCACGCGCGCGCTCCGCGCGCCACGGCACCTGCCTGCCTGTCCTCCTCCTTGTCGCCTGGATACCCCGCGCGACGCCACGCACCGCCCCGCACCTCTCTCACTCTCTCTCACTCTCCCTCCTCCCCTGGATCCCTCTCTCTCGACCCGCCCGAGCACTGCCGTCGCCGCCGCTCACCGTTGCCGTAGCCACCGACTCCCCCTCGCCCTCTCTCCGTGTTTGCAAGCTCCGCCACGTCTGTGTCTACCTCTCCGTCGAGCCACGTGCCTCGGGAGGCCCTGGAGCGCCTCCATCTCCGTCGTCTTCATCTCCGGCCGCCGTGGATCCCCATCGCCACACCGTCGACCTCAGCGCGTCCCCGAGCTCGCTGACGACGTCCATGATCTCCCCGTGAGCTCTACTTCATTCTCCCCTCCTCCCCGTGCTCGTTTACCCCGCCTAGCTAGCTCAGCTGCCGCGCCCGAGACCTCATCGCCGCCGGCCATGGCGCCACCATGGCCAGAGGCTGAGCCAGCCGCTCCCGCGCGCGTCACCGTGCTCCTGGTGACGCCAGGAGGCCGTAGAGGGCCTCCACAGTTCCTGCCGTGCCCCGCAGCCCGTTTTCGCCCGGAGCCGTGCTCTGGCCGCTGCCTCGAGCTCGTTTCCGGCGAGCTCAGGCACCCCCGTAGCCTCCCGCTTGCTCCAAACGACGCGGACGAGCTCCAGCTCCTCGTCCGTGATCTCCGCCGCCTAAATTGTCGCCGCAGGGCGTTTCCCGAGCCCTCCGCCGTGTTTGGCCTCGCCGGCGGTTAAACGCCGGTGGGGTTTGACCCCTTTGACCTCGCGGGCCCGTCAGGTGGGCCCCATGGGTCAGGTGATTAGCTTAAGGCTAATCACCATTTAACTAAACCTGACACTGATAGTGGGCCCCAACGCCACTAATCCTATAATTAGGATAAACTAACCCCCTGTTAACTAACCGGTCACTGACGTGTGGACTCCACACGTCAGGTTTGACCTGGTCAGCCCTGCTGACGCCTCTGTGATGTCATGCTGATGCAATAATGATTTTTTCTGGATTTTAAATAATTCAGAGAATTCCAAAAATTGATATAAACTTCAAAAATTCATAGAAATTCAACCGTAGCTCAAATTGAAATAATTTATATATGAAAAATGATCAGAAAAATTCAATCTATCCATCTATACCATTTTCATGCATGACAAACCAACCTATACATGCTGTATATATGAAAACACACTTATGGCATATTTAAGAGCTTAATTTGGAGTTGTATTTGAACCCTTGGCTCAAATGGACTTCATTTAAATTGTTGCTAGATGCATTAGTGCAAATCATAACATTATTACCATGTTCATGCATCATAATGTTGCATATGTTTGTGTCTTGATTTCCGACACCGTTCCTTCTTGATAGGTCCTGCTCCGGAAAGTGTTCGAGAGTACCTATCAGTGGAGCAGTGCCCCCGTGTTGATCTACCAGGCAAGCAACCCCCCTTGTTCATTCCAATACAATCCCACTCTCTCGTTCTTGCTCTCCTTTATTGCATTAGGACAACAACGATTCAACTGCTACTTTATGCTATGGTAGTTGAACCCATTCCTCTGCATGACCTGTCATTGCCACAGTAAATAGTTGAAACCCACTAGCGTGTGTAGGAGTTGATTGAGCCATGTGGTGTTCCTACCATGCCATGCCTGCTATTGCTTAGAGTTGTGTCAGTTCTGATTCATCGGGAATGAATTGGAGTGTTATGATATGTTCTGGTGCTGAGAGTTAAGCGTGTGAACACGATTTGGTAAAGGTAGCGGTGAGAGGCCATGTAGGAGTACATGGTGGGTTGTCTCATTGGGACCGTCCTTAAGAACTGAGTTCTGTGTAAGTTGTCCAATGACTAGCTACTACCACACATTGGGCTCCGGGCGCTCCAAGCTCTCTCGACTTATTAACCGCCTTGAACTCTGTCCAGGAGTTGCAAATAGTCTCTGGTGTTCTAGGTAGTGCTATTTTTCTACCGAGTGGCACCCGACAGGGTGGGCTCGGAACAGACTAGGCACAGGTGGCACGGTGTACCAAGTGGCACCCGGATGGTGGGCTTGGGAACCCTGTACACATCGTTTGGGGCCGTGAGCGAAACCCCGGCCGAATGTCCTTGCGGATGGAACCCAAATAGGCGATAAACCTGGACTAGAGTCTTGTGTGGTTGGTTAGGTCGTGGCCGACACCCTTGCCAGGCTTCCGCTTGAAGGTTGCCGAGATACATGAAGTGTATATGGTGATAAGTGGTGAGAGCGTGTGTGAAGAAGTACACCCCTGCAGGGTTATCATGATCTATTCGAATAGCCGTGTCCTCGGTTATGGACTTCTTGGATGCTTACGTGGTACATAGAAAACTTAAAGTGGATACTCTAAAATACTCAAGACAAGTGTGAGTGCTACGGATGGCCTTCTCGTGGAGAGACGGGGATGAATCGTTAGTAGTGTATTGATGTGGTGATTAGTGGACTCGTGAGCGCTGCCTCATCTCAAAGAAGTTTCTCGTTGTCGTAGAACAGGATAGCCACTGAGTCAAAGCTAGCTTGCTGCAACTAAACCCCACCTTACCTTCTTGATACAAATGCATGTATGATAGGATCTGATGTAAGTCTTGCTGAGTACCTTTGTACTCACGTTTGCTTTATTTATGTTTTGCAGATGAGACATCTGTCTCACTAGTAGTACCGCTTGGACTTCGACGAGTAGCTTGTTACCTCAGCTACGATCTTGTACCCTTGGGAGGGACTTGTAGATAGTCAGGCTTCCCAGCCTTTTTCTTTTGTAGTTGTCTGTACTCAGACATGTAATGCTTCCGTTGCTTGTATGCTCTGAATGATGGGTCATGTGACCCCTGTTTGTATTTAATGCTATGTGGCTCTTCTGAGCCTTTATCTATATGAGTTGCGTTATGTTGTGTTGCCATGTTGTACAACACATACTTGCATATTATGCGTACGTGTGACGTGTATTGCTATGTGTGGGATCCGACAATCTAGTTGTTTATCCTTGGCAGTCTCTCTTATGGGGAAATGTAGTCTAGTGCTTCCTTGAGCCATAGTAGTCCGCTACAGCCCGGTTCATCGGAGTCCTGCTAGCCCAGCACTACTGCTCAGGACACTTGACTGGCCAGCATGTGTTTCACTTCGTTCCTGTGTCTGTCCCTTCAGGGAAATGTCACGCCGTGATATCCGGAGTCCTGCCTAGCCTGCTACAGCCCGGGTTCCTCGGAGTCCTGTTAGCCCAGTGCTACAGCCCGGATTCACACGCTGCTGACCGACACGCTCGATGTGAATCATGTATGCCTGTTCCCATAGGTTAGTGCCGCTTTGGGTTCACGACTAGCCATGTCGGCCCGGGTTCTCTGTCATATGGATGCTAGCGACACAATCATATACGTGAGCCAAAAGGCGCAAACGGTCCCGGGCCAGGGTAAGGAGACACCTGTGGGGATACCGTGCGTGAGGCCGCAAAGTGATATGGGGTGTTACCGGCTAGATCGATGTGATTTGGAATCGGGGTCCCGACAGCTTTGGTATCAGAGCCTGACTGCCTATAGGATTACCAAGCCAACCTGGTCGAAGTTGAGTCTAGAAATTCTTTAGCTATATAGGGGAATTGATTGTTGAAGGGAACGTAAGGCTCTTTTTACTCCTGATGCCTCATGCCTTCTGATCTGAGTCATTCTATCTTTCCTACGGGGTTAAGGAACTAGGCTTTCTCTTCCGTCTATCAGGATCACGTGTTACTACTCCGTAGTCTCTAAGGTTTGGTTGATCTGAGTCATATCCCAGTTTGAGTACCTCCGGTGTAGCCTGTTTAGCAATATCCCAGAACCTTGAGTGATGATGTTGAGTATGGTGCTACCCCGTCTTTGGCAGAATGTCTCATTTCGAGCATTTTACTGCCGTTATGCTGCCGGAATTGTCCTAGGAGTTCAAGAGATAGTATTTTTCCTCGTACTATATTGTACATCCTTATGATGATGCTGAATCCATCCTTGTTTCCTTGGTTGGTTCTTCAGGATGTCGTCAGTTAACCGAAGTTCTGTTGCTCGTAGCCGGAACCACGGAGACGGTAGGGATGAGGATCCTCCCGACCAGCCTTCGTTGGCAGAGTTCATGTTAGAGATGGAGAAGAACAAGCGAGAGTCTAACCACTTGTTAGCACGTATTGAGAAGAACACCTCCCATCAGCACAAAGAGTCAGCGTCCATCTATGATTTCATTGGTCTGAAACCACCTACCTTCCATCATTCCATTGAACCACTCGATGCAGATGACTGGCTCCGTAGTATCACACACAAGCTGCGTTCTGTGAACATAGCTGAAAGTGACAAGGTCACCTACGCTGCTTATCATCTTGAAGGTCCTGCTAGTCTTTGGTGGCAGAACTATGAGGCTATGCTTCCAGCTGGCCAGATACCTACCTGGAGAGATTTCACTAAGGCTTTTCATGAGAATCACATCCCTCAGGCTCTCATTGACCGCAAGAGAGAAGAGTTCTGTAGTTTCACTCAGAGTAAGATGACTGTTGATGCTTACAGTAGAGAGTTTGAGAACCTTGCCCGCTATGCTACAGAAGAGGTGTCCACAGACGCCAAGAAGCAGGCTAGGTTCCGGAAGGGTCTCAACCCCAAGTTGCGTCGTGATCTCCACTTGCATCATTGCAATACATTCCAGGCTCTTGTGAACAAGGCCATTAATGCAGAGACAAATCAACTCACATATGAGGAGTCTCGTAAGCACACCCATGATTTGGGTTCTTCTTCCGGTTCTACTTCGCAGAAGCGACGGATTTGGGTTCCGAACTCCGCTCTTCCACCCGGTTATACACCAAGGCCATCTTGTGTGGCACCTCACCCAGTTCAGCAGTATGCTCCACCCAGGCCTATTGATAGACCGCTTGTCAAAGCGGGTCCACGTCCTACTTCAGGGACTTGTTTCACCTGCGGAGAGCCAGGACACTATGCACGTGACTGCTCTCAAACCAATTATGCTCCACCCCAGCCTGAGAAGTCTGTTGGCCGTGGTAAGCCATCACGCAAGATGATTAGTGTCAAGTCAGCTCCCACTAAATGTGGATGTGTGCATCACGTCTCAGCTAGAGACGCTCATGATGATTCGGATGTCATTCTTGGTACACTCCTTGTCAACTGTCATCCAGCTTCGGTTCTGTTCGATACCGGAGCATCTCACTCCTTCATCTCTGAAGGCTATGCTCGTTTGCATGACATGTCATTTTGTGATATGCCAACTCCACTTGAAATCCAAACTCCAGGGTCTAGATGGAAAACTACCAGAATAAGCCACGGTAATGAAATCCTTGTTGACAGACTTGTATTCCTTGCATCACTTATAGCCCTCAAGTCTACAGATATTAACATCATCTTGGGTATGGACTGGATGAAAGCTCATTATGCCAAGATTGATTGTTACACAAGGTCTGTTCAGCTTACACACCCATCTGGCAAGATAGTCACCGTCTCCACTAGAGTTGCAAAGCGTCAGCTCTATTCTCTTAATGCCAACCCTCTTCCAGACCTTGAAGATATTCCGGTAGTCCGTGACTTTCCGTATGTCTTTCCAGAGGAACTGCCAGGTATTCCACCTGACAGAGATGTAGAATTTGTCATAGATGTTATCCTAGGAACCTCTCCTATCTCTAGGAGACCTTACAAGATGGCACCCTTAGAACTAGCTGAGCTTAAGAAACAACTTGATGAATCCTTGCAAAAGGGTTTCATCTGTCCTAGTTCTTCTCCCTGGGCTTGCCCCGTCCTCTTCGTCAAGAAGAAGGATGGTACGGACCGGATGGTTGTAGATTATCGTCCCGTTAATTTTGTCACGATAAAGAGCAAGTATCTGCTCCCTAGGATCAATGACCTCTATGATCAGCTCGTTGGATCCTCAGTCTTTTCCAAGATGGATTTGAGGTTAGGCTACCACCAAATCAAGATCAGAAATGGGGACATTCCTAAGACAACTTTTGTCACTCGTTATGGCCAGTACGAGTACACCGTCATGTCCTTTGGTCTAACCAATGCTCCAGCTACATTCTCTCGCTTGATGAACTCGATCTTCATGGAGTACTTAGATAAGTTCGTCGTGGTTTACCTCGATGATATTCTTATTTACTCGAAGAACGAGGAAGATCACGCCGAACACCTTAGACTTGTGCTAGAAAAACTCAGAGAGCACCGCCTTTATGCCAAGTTCTGCAAGTGCGAATTTTGGTTGCTAGAAGTGACCTACCTAGGCCACGTGATCTCAGGTAAGGGCATTGCCGTCAATCCCGAGAGAGTTCAGGCCGTTCTTGATTGGACTCCGCCTGAAACAGTTAAGCAAGTTAGGAGTTTCCTTGGTCTAGTCAGTTATTGTCACCGCTTCGTTGAGAACTTCTCCAGAGTGGCCAAACCTCTCACGGAACTTCTCAAGAAAGATAAAAAGTTTGAGTGGTCCCCACAGTGTGAGCACAGTTTTCAGGAACTGAAAAGACGCCTGACTTCTGCTCCCATACTTGTGCCACCGGACTTCACTAAGGACTTTGTTATCTATTGTGATGCCTCACGACAGGGACTAGGTTGCATTCTGATGCAAGATCGCCATGTGATTGCCTATGCATCTCGACAGTTGCATCCACATGAGGAGAATTATCCTACACATGATCTAGAGCTTGCAGCCGTAGTCTATGCACTTAAGACCTGGCGACATTACCTTCTTGGTAAACGTTGCGAGATTTACACCGATCATCAGAGTCTCAAGTATATCTTCACCCAACCAGATTTGAACCTTAGGCAAAGACGTTGGTTGGAGTTGATCTCAGATTACGACTTGGGGATTACCTACACCCCAGGCAAGGGGAATGTCATGGCTGATGCACTAAGTCGTAAGTCCTATTGCAACAATCTCATGTTGCAACAGGGCCAACCACTTCTCCATGAGGAATTATGTAAGCTAAACCTTCACGTCGCTCCTCATGGATTCCTTTCTACCTTGGTGGCGAAACCTACTCTTGTGGATCAGATCATCTCTGCTCAGAAGCAGGATACGGGAATTTCCCGGATCAAGAGAAACATTAACAAGGGAGTTGGTGGTAGTTTCTCTATAGATGATCGTGGTGTTGTTTTCTTTGAGAGTCGTTTGGTGGTTCCCAAGAATCAACATCTTCGACAATTAATTTTTAAGGAGGCGCATGAATCTCCTCTCACGATTCATCCCGGTAGTACTAAGATGTATCAGGACCTACGCCAGAGGTTCTGGTGGACTAGGATGAAGAGAGAAATCGCTCAGTTTATTGCTAACTGTGACGTTTGTCGCTGCGTGAAGGCAGAGCATCAGAGACCTGCCGGCACCCTTCAACCTTTAGCTATTCCTGAGTGGAAATGGGATAAAGTTGGTATGGACTTCATCACCGGCTTTGCTAGGACCAAGAGAGGGAATAATGCTATCTTCATAGTCATTGATCGTCTTTCCAAAGTGGCTCACTTCCTACCTGTTTGAGAGAATATCACTGCTAGTCAGCTCGCTGACTTATATATTTCTCGAATAGTGTCACTTCATGGTGTTCCACTAGAGATCAATTCAGACCGTGGTAGTCTTTTCACTTCTCATTTATGGGAGAGTTTCCAAACTTCCATGGCCACCCATCTTTCCTTCAGTACCGCTTTCCACCCTCAATCAAGTGGTCAGGTGGAAAGGGTCAATCAAATTCTCGAAGACATGCTTAGAGCTTGTGTTATCTCATTCGGTATGGATTGGGAGAAGTGCCTTCCCTTCGCCGAGTTTGCTTATAACAACAGCTACCAATCCAGCCTCAAGAAATCTCCTTTTGAGGTTCTGTATGGACGAAGATGTCGAACACCTTTGAACTGGTCAGAAACCGGTGAAAGACAATTCTTTGGACCGGATATGATCCAGGAGGCAGAAGAGCAAGTTTGCATCATTCGTGAGAGTTTGAAAACAGCCCAATCTCATCAAAAGAGCCAGTATGACCGTAGTCATAAGGAAGTGGCTTATGAAATTGGCGACAAATCTTACCTTCGGGTTACCCCTTTGAAGGGTACACATCGATTCGGTATCAAGGGAAAGTTGGCTCCTCGTTACATTGGTCCCTTTCTCATTCTCGCTAAACGAGGAGAGGTTGCCTACCAGTTGGAACTACCACCACATCTTTCTCGAGTTCATGATGTCTTCCACGTCTCTCAACTTAGGCGTTGCTTCTCGGATCCCATCCGCAGAGTGGACCACGAACGCTTGATCTCCAAGATAACCTCACATATCGAGAGTACCCTATTCGCATCCTTGATCAAGCAGAGCGTGTCACTCGACGTCATAACATCAAGTTTCTAAAGGTTCAGTGGTCTCATCATTCCGAGATAGAAGCTACTTGGGAGCGTGAAGATCGTCTTCGACTTGAGTACCCCGCTTTCTTTCTGCCGACTCCTGAATCTCGGGACGAGATTTCTTCGAGTGGGGGCGAGTTGTCACATCCCTAGTTCTGGTATGACCTAGGCTAGCTAGTCATGTGTGCATCATGTTTAAATTTCATTTAAATTTGAAATGGGGATTTGTAAAACCCTCAGAAATCATTTCTGGAAATGCCCCAGATAAAAATTGCTCCAAAAGGGTCCAAGAAAATGTTCATGTCTCTCTCTGAAAATATTGGGCAGAGGTAAAATTCAAACCAATATTTTTAGGAGCTCATAAGTAATTATTTTGGGCATTTGGAATTAATCTAGTATTTATTTGCCTTGGATAAATATTTTTATATATACAAAATATTGTCCAATAATTCTGAATTTTGGTGAGGGGCTTTGGATTAATTCCTTAGGTCCCTGCAAAATTTGACAGAATTAAATAAAATGATTTAGTATTTTTACTAAATCAGAAACAAATGTCAGAAAATAGAAAAGAAAACAAAATGGAAAAATGCTTACCTGGGCCACCTGCGGCCTGGCACTGTGCCGGCCCAACTGTGCTGGCCCAGCCCACTGGCCACCGCACCGTCCTCCACCTCGCGCCAGTAGGCGAGGCGTGTGCCCGGCGCGCGCGCGCTCCGCGCGCCACGTCACCTGCCCGCCTGTCCTCCTCCTCGTCGCCTGGATGCCCCGAGCGACGCCACGCACCGCCCCGCACCTCTCTCACTCTCTCTCACTCTCCCTCCTCCCCTGGATCCCTCTCTCTCGACCCGCCCGAGCGCTGCCGTCGCCGCCGCTCGCCGTTGCTGTAGCCACCGACTCCCCCTCGCCCTCTCTCCGTGTCTGCAAGCTCCGCCACGTCTGCGTCTACCTCTCCGTCGAGCCACGTGCCTCGGGAGGCCCTGGAGCGCCTCCATCACCGTCGTCTTCATCACCGGCCACCGTGGATCCCCATCGCCGCACCGTCGACCTCAGCGCGCCCCCGAGCTCGCTGACGACGTCTACGATCTCCCCGTGAGCTCTACTTCGTTCTCCCCTCCTCCCCGTGCTCGTTTGCCCCGCCTAACTTGCTCAGCTGCCGCGCCCGAGACCTCATCGCCGCCAGCCATGGCGCCACCATGGCCAGAGGCCGAGCCAGCCGCTCCCGCGCGCGTCACCGTGTTCCTGGTGACGCCAGGAGGCCATAGAGGGCCTCCGCAGTTCATGCCGTGCCCCGCAGCCCGTTTTTGCCCGGAGCCGTGCTCCGGCCGCCGCCTCGAGCTCGTTTCCGTCGAGCTCAGGCACCCCCGCAGCCTTCCGCTTGCTCCAAACGACGCGGACGAGCTCCAGCTCCTCGTCCGTGATCTCCGCCGCCTAAATGATCGCCGAAGGGTGTTTCCCGAGCCCTCCGCCGTGTTCGGCCTCGCCGGCGGTTAAACGCCGGTGGGGTTTGACCCCTTTGACCTCGCGGGCCCGTCAGGTGGGCCCCATGGGTTAGGTTATTAGCTTAAGGCTAATCACCATTTAACTAAACCTGACACTGACACTGGGCCCCAGCGCCACTAATCCTATAATTAGGATAAACTAACCCCCTGTTAACTAACCGGTCACTGACGTGTGGACTCCACACGTCAGGTTTGACCTAGTCAGCCCTGCTGACGCCTCTGTGATGTCATGCTGACGCAATAATGATTTTTTCTGGATTTTAAATAATTCAGAGAATTCCAAAAATTGATATAAACTTCAAAAATTCATAGAAATTCAACCGTAGCTCAGATTGAAATAATTTATATATGAAAAATGATCAGAAAAATTCAATCTACCCATCTGTACCATTTTCATGCATGACAAACCAACCTATACATGCTGTATATATGAAAACACACTTATGGCATATTTAAGAGCTTAATTTGGAGTTGTATTTGAACCCTTGGCTCAAATGGACTTCATTTAAATTGTTGCTAGATGCATTAGTGAAAATCATAACATTATTACCATGTTCATGAATCATAATGTTGCATATGTTTGTGTCTTGATTTCCGACACCATTCCTTCTCGATAGGTCCTGCTCCGGAAAGTGTTCGAGAGTACCTATCAGTGGAGCAGTGCCCCCGTGTTGATCTACCAGGCAAGCAACCCCCCTTGTTCATTCCGATACAATCCCACTCTCTCATTCTTGCTCTCCTTCATTGCATTAGGACAACAACAATTCAACTGCTACTTTATGATACGGTAGTTGAACCCTTTCCTTTGCATGACCTGTCATTGCCACAGTAAATAGTTGAAACCCACTAGCGTGTGTAGGAGTTGATTGAGCCATGTGGTGTTCCTACCATGCCATGCCTGCTATTTCTTAGAGTTGTGTCAGGTCTGATTCATCGGGAATGAATTGGAGTGTTATGATATGTTCTGGTGCTGAGAGTTAAGCGTGTGAACACGATTTGGTAAAGGTAGCGGTGAGAGGCCATGTAGGAGTACATGGTGGGTTGTCTCATTGGGGCCATCCTTAAGAACTGAGTTCTGTGTAAGTTGTCCAATGACTAGATACTACCACACATTGGGCTCCGGGCGCTCCAAGCTCTCTCGACTTATTAACCGCCTTGAACTCTGTCTAGGAGTTGTAAATAGTCTCTGGTGTTGTAGGTAGTGCTATTTTTCTACCGAGTGGCACCCGGCAGGGTGAGCTCGGAACAGACTAGGCACAGGTGGCACGGTGTACCAAGTGGCACCCGGATGGTGGGCTTGGGAACCCTGTACACATTGTTTGGGGCCGTGAGCAAAACCCCGGCCGGATCTCCTTCCGGATGGAACCCGAATAGGCGATAAACCTGGACTAGAGTCTTGTGTGGTTAGTTAGGTCGTGGCCGACACCCTCGCCAGGCTTCCGCTTGAAGGTTGCCGAGATACATGAAGTGTATATGGTGATAAGTGGTGAGAGCGTGTGTGAAGAAGTACACCCCTGCAGGGTTATCATGATCTATTCGAATAGCCGTGTCCTCGGTTATGGACTTCTTGGATGCTTACGTGGTACATAGAAAACTTAAAGTGGATACTCTAAAATACTCAAGACAAGTGTGAGTGCTACGGATGGCCTTCTCGTGGAGAGACGGGGATGAATCGTTAGTAGTGTATTGATGTGGTGATTAGTGGACTCGTGAGCGCTGCCTCATCTCAAAGAAGTTTCTCGTTGTCGTAGAACAGGATAGCCACTGAGTCAAAGCTAGCTTGCTGCAACTAAACCCCACATTACCTTCTTGATACAAATGCATGTATGATAGGATCTGATGTAAGTCTTGCTGAGTACCTTTGTACTCACGTTTGCTTTATTTATGTTTTGCAGATGAGACATCTGTCTCACTAGTAGTACCGCTTGGACTTCGACGAGTAGCTTGTTACCTCAGCTACGATCTTGTACCCTTGGGAGGGACTTGTAGATAGTCAGGCTTCCCAGCCTTTTTTCTTTTGTAGTTGTCTGTACTCAGACATGTAATGCTTGTGTTGCTTGTATGCTCTGAATGATGGGTCATGTGACCCTGTTTGTATTTAATGCTATGTGGCTCTTCTGGCCTTTATCTATATGAGTTTGCGTTATGTTGTGATGCCATGTTGTACATCACATACTTGCATGTTATGCGTACGTGTGACGTGTATTGCTATGTGTGGGATCCGACAATCTAGTTGTTTGTCCTTGGCAGCCTCTCTTATGGGGAAATGTAGTCTAGTGCTTCCTTGAGCCATAGTAGTTCCGCTACAGCCGGTTCTGTTGGGGAACGTAGCATAAATTCAAAATTTTCCTACGTGTCACCAAGATCTATTTATGGAGTCATCTAGCAACGAGGGAGGAGTGGATCTACATACCCTTGTAGATCGCTAAGCGGAAGCGTTCAAGAGAACGGGGTTGATGGAGTCGTACTCGTCGTGATCCAAATCACCGATGATCCTAGTGCCGAACGGACGGCACCTCCGCGTTCAACACACGTACAGCCTGACGATGTCTCCCACGCCTTGATCCAGCAAGGAGAGAGGGAGAGGTTGAGGAAGACTCCATCTAGCAGCAGCACAACGGCGTGGTGGTGGTGGAGGAGTGTGGCAATCCTGTAGGGCTTCGCCAAGCACCACGGGATATGAGGAGAAAGAGAGGGAGGGCTGCACCAACGAGAGAGATCAAATCGCGTGTATTGGGAAGCCCCTAGGCCTCATATATATAGGGGAAGGGGAGGAGGGTGCGGCCCCTCTAGGGTTCCCACCCCTAGAGGGGCGGCAGCCCTAGATGGGTCTTGGGGTGGCGGCCAAGAGGGCGAGAGGGGGGGCGCCCCCTAGGGTGGGCCTTAGGGCCCATCTAAGCCTAGGGTTTCCCCTTCTCCTCCTTTGCTGCGCCTTGGGCCTTGTGGGAGGCGCACCAGCCCACTCAGGGGCTGGTCCCTCACCACTCTTGGCCCACGCAAGCCTCCGAGACTGGTGGCCCCACTTGGTGGACCCCCGGGACCCTCCCGGTGGTCCCGGTACGTTACCGATAAACCCCGAAACTTTTCCGGTGACCAAAACAGGACTTCCCATATATAAATCTTTACCGGACCATTCCGGAACTCCTCGTGACGTCCGGGATCTCATCCGGGACTTCGAACAACATTCGGTAACCACATACAAACTTCCTTTATAACCCTAGCGTCATCGAACCTTAAGTGTGTAGACCCTACGGGTTCGGGAGACATGCAGACATGACCGAGACGTTCTCCGGTCAATAACCAACAGCGGGATCTGGATACCCATGTTGGCTCCCACATGTTCCAAGATGATCTCATCGGATGAACCACGATGTCAAGGACTTAATCAATCCCGTATACAATTCCCTTTGTC
Organism: Triticum urartu; assembly: GCF_003073215.2. NCBI lineage: Eukaryota > Viridiplantae > Streptophyta > Magnoliopsida > Poales > Poaceae > Triticum > Triticum urartu. The sequence continues at coordinate 388,941,890 of NC_053027.1, read as the reverse complement.
TAGGCGGTACGATACTTGCCCGAGATTCGATCGTCGGTATCCCGATACCTTGTTCAATCTCGTTACCGGCAAGTCTCTTTACTCGTTCCGTAACACATCATCCCGTGATCAACTCCTTGATCACGTTGTGCACATTATGATGATGTCCTACCGAGTGGGCCCAGAGACACCTCTCCGTCACACGGAGTGACAAATCCCAGTCTCGATTCGTGCCAACCCAACAAACACTTTCGGAGATACCCGTAGTGTACCTTTATAGCCACCCAGTTACGTTGTGACGTTTGGCACACCCAAAGCACTCCTACGGTATCCAGGAGTTGCACAATCTCTTGGTCTAAGGAAATGATACTTGACATTAGAAAAGCTTTAGCATACGAACTACATGATCTAGTGCTATGCTTAGGATTGGGTCTTGTCCATCACATCATTCTCCTAATGATGTGATCCCGTTATCAATGACATCCAATGTCCATGGCCAGGAAACCGTAACCATCTATTGATCAACGAGCTAGTCAACTAGAGGCTTACTAGGGACATGGTGTTGTCTATGTATCCACACATGTATCTGAGTTTCCTATCAATACAATTCTAGCATGGATAATAAACGATTATCATGAACAAGGAAATATAATAATAATCAATTTATTATTGCCTCTAGGGCATATTTCCAATAGTCTCCCACTTGCACTAGAGTCAATAATCTAGTTCACATCGTCATGTGATTAACACTCACAGGTCACATCGCCATGTGACCAACATCCAAAGAGTTTACTAGGGTCACTAAACTAGTTCACATCATCATGTGATTAAGACTCAATGAGTTCTGGGTTTGATCATGTTATGCTTGTGAGAGATGTTATAGTCAACGGGTCTGAATCTTTCAGATCCGTATGTACTTCGCAAATCTCTATGTCATCTTGTAGATGCAGCTACTACGCTATATTTGGAGCCATTTCAAATAACTGTTCTACATGGAGCTATTCTAAGTTGTTGCTCCATTATACGTATCCGGTATCTCTACTCAGAGCTATCCGGATAGGTGTTAAGCTTGCATCGACGTAACTCTTTACGTCGAACTCTTTATCACCTCCATAATCGAGAAAATTCCTTATTCCACTAGTTACTAACAATAACTTTGACCGCTGTCCTATGATCCATTCTTAGATCACTCTTGTACCCCTTGACTGACTCATGGCAAGGCACATTTCAGGTGCGGTACACAGCATAGCATACTGTAGAGCCTATGTCTTAAGCATAGGGGACGACCTTCGTCCTTTCTCTCTTTTCTGCTGTGGTCGAGCTTTAAGTCTTAACTTCATACCTTACAACTCAGGCAGGAACTCCTTTGACTGATCCATCTTGAACACCTTCAAGATCATGTCAAGGTATGTGCTCATTTGAAAGTACCATTAAGCGTTTTGATCTATCCTTATAGATCTTGATGCTCAACATTCAAGTAGCTTAATCCAAGCTTTCCATTGAAAAATACTTTCCAAATAACCCTATATGCTTTCCAGAAATTCTACGTCATTTCTGATCAACAATATGTCAACATATACTTATTAGAAATTCTATAGTGCTCCCACTCACTTCTTTGGAAATACAAGTTTCTCATAAACTTTGTATAAACCCAAAATCTTTGATCATCATCAAAGCATACCTTCCAACTCCGAGATGCTTACTCCAGTCCTCAGAAGGATTGCTGGAGCTTTGCATACTTATTAGCATCTTTCAGGATTGACAGAACCTTCCGGTTGTATCACATACAACCTTTCCTCAAGAAAATCATCGAGGAAACAATGTTTGACATCCTATCTGCAAGATTTCATAAATAATGCAGTAATCGCTAATATAATTCCAACAGACTCTTAGCATCGCTACGAGTGAGAAAGTCTCATCGTAGTCAACTCCTTGAACTTGTCGGAAAACATCTTATTGACAAGTCAAGCTTTCTTAATGGTGACATTTACCATCATTGTCCGTCTTCCTTTTAAAATCCATCTGTACTCAACAGCCTCACGACCATTGAGTTGTTCTGTCAAAGTCTACACTTTGTTTCCATACATGGATCCTCTCTCGGATTTTATGGCCTCGAGCCATTTATCGGAATCCGGGCCCACCATCGCTTCTCCATAGCTCGTAGGTTCATTGTTGTCTAGCAACATGACTTCCAAGACAGGATCACGTACCACTCTGAAGTAGTACGCATCCTTGTCATCCCACGAGGTTTGGTAGTGACTTGATCTGAAGTTTCATGATCACTATCATAAGCTTCCACTTCAATTGGTGTAGGTGCCACAGGAACAACTTCCTGTGCCCTGCCACACTAGTTGAAGTGATGGTTCAATAACCTCATCAAGTCTCCACCATCCTCCCACTCAATTCTTTCGAGAGAAACTTTTCCTCGAGAAAGGACCCGATTCTAGAAACAATCCCTTATTGCTTTCGAATCTGAGACAGGAGGTATACCCAACTATTTTGGGTGTCCTATGAAGATGCATTTATCCGCTTTTGGGTTCGAGCTTATCAGCCTGAAACTTTTTCACATAAGCGTCGCAGCCCCAAACTTTTAAGAAATGACAGCTTAGGTTTTCTCTAAACCATAGTTCATATGGTGTCATCTCATCGGAATTACGTGGTGCCCTATTTAAAGTGAATGTGGTTGTCTTTAATGCCTAACCCATAAACTATCGTGGCAATTCGATAAGAGACATCATGGTATGCATCATATCCAATAGGGTGCAGTTATGATGTTCGGACACACCATCACACTATGGTGTTCCAGGCTATATTAGTTGTGAAACAATTTCCACAATGTCTTAATTCTGTGCCAAACTCGTAATTCAGATATTCATCTCTATGATCATATCATAGATCTTCTATCCTCTTGTCACGACGATCTTTCAACTTCACCCTGAAATTACTTGAACCTTTCAATAATTCAGACACGTGATTCATCAAGTAATTCAAAATCAAGTGAGTCCAAACGATCCATCTGTATAGAGTTTCTTCATGCATATCTACCAACAAACATGGTTCGCATGTCTCAATCCTTTCAAAAATGAGTAAGTCCAAAGATCCATCAACATGGAGCTTCTTCATGCGTTTTATACCAATATGACTCAAATTGCAGTGCCACATTTGTGTGGTACTATCATTACTATCTTTTGGCATGAACATGTGTATCACTACGATCGAGATTCAATAAACCATTCATTTTAGGTGCAAGACCATTGAAGGTATTATTCAAATAAACAGAGTAACCATTATTCTCCTTAAATGAATAACCTTATTGCGATAGACATAATCCAATCATGTCTATGCTCAACGCAAACACCAAATAACAATTATTTAGGTTTAACACCAATCTCGATGGTAGAGGGAGCATGCGATGCTTGATCATATCAACACTGGAAACACTTCCAACACATATCGTCAGCTCACCTTTAGCTAGTCTCCGTTTATTCCGTAGCTTTTATTTCGAGTTACTAACACTTAGCAACCGAACTGGTATCTAATACCCTAATGCTACTAGGAGTACTAGTAAAGTACACATCAACACAATGTATATCCAATATACTTCTATCGACCTTGCCAGCCTTCTCATCTACCAAGTATCTAGGGTAATTCTGCTCCAGTGGCTGTTCCCCTTATTACAAAAGCACTTAGTCTCGGGTTTGGGTTCAGCCTTGGGTTTCTTCACTAGAGCAGCAGCTGAATTGCCGTTTCATGAAGTATCCCTTCGTGCCCTTGCCCTTCTTGAAACTAGTGGTTTCACCAACCATCAACAATTGATGCTCCTTCTTGATTTCTACTTTTGTGGTGTCAAACATCGCGAATATCTCAAGGATCATCATATATGTCCCTGATATATTATAGTACATCACGAAGCTCTAGCAGCTTGGTGGTAATGACTTCGTAGAAACATCACTATCTTATCTGGGAGATCAACTCCCACTCGATTCAAATGATTGTTGTACTCAGACAATCTGTGCACAAGCTCAACAATTGAGCTTTTCTCCCTTAGTTTGCAGGCTAAGAAAATCGTCGGAGGTCTTATACCTCTTGACGTGGGCACGAGCCTGAAATCTCAATTTTAGCCCTCAAAACATCTCATATGTTTTGCGACGTTTCAAAACCGTCTTCGGTGCCTCAATTCTAAACCGTTTAACTGAACTATCATGTAGTTATCAAAAATGTGTATGTCAGATGTTCGCAACATCCTCAGACAACGTTCGAGGTTCAGCACACTGAGCGGTGCATTAAGGACATAAGCCTTCTATGAAGCAATGAGGACAATCCTCAGTTTACGGACCTAGTCCGCATAATTGCTACTATCAACTTTCAACTAAATTTTATCTAGGAACATATCTAAACAGTAGAACTGAAGCGCGAGCTACGACATAATTTGCGAAGACCTTTTGACTATGTTCAGGATAATTAAGTTTATCTTATGAACTCCCACTCAGATAGACATCCCTCTAGTCATCTAAGTGATTACATGATCCGAGTCAACTAGGCCGTGTCCGATCATCACGTGAGACGGACTAGTCATCATCGGTGAACATCTTCATGTTGATCGTATCTGCCATACGACTCATGCTCGACCTTTCGGTCTTCTATGTTCCGAGGCCATGTCTGTACACATGCTAGGCTCGTCAAGTCAACCTAAGTGTTTCGCGTGTGTAAATCTGTCTTACACCCGTTGTATGTGAATGTAAGAATCTAACACCCGATCATCACGTGGTGCTTCGAAACACGAACTGTCGCAACGGTGCACAGTTAGGGGGAACACTTTCTTGAAATTTTAACGAGGGATCATCTTATTCACTACCGTCGTTCTAAGCAAATAAGATGTATAAACATGATAAACATCACATGCAATCAAATAGTGACATGATATGGCCAATATCATATTGCTCCTTTTGATCTCCATCTTCGGGGCTCCATGATCATCATCGTCACTGGCATGACACCATGATCTCCATCATCATGATCTCCATCATCGTGTCTTCATGAAATTGTCACGTCATCTATTACTTCTACTACTATGGCTAATGCTTTAGCAATAAAGTAAAGTAATTACATGACGTTTATATTGACACGCAGGTCATAAATAAATAAAGACAACTCCTATGGCTCCTGCCGGTTGTCATACTCATCGACATGCAAGTCGTGATTCCTATTACAAGAACATGATCAATCTCATACATCACATATATCATTCATCACATCCTTTTGGCCATATCACATCACATAGCATACCCTGCAAAAACAAGTTAGACGTCCTCTAATTGTTGTTTGCATGTTTTACGTGGCTGCTATGGGTTTCTAGCAAGAACGTTTCTTACCTACGCAAAACCACAACGTGATATGCCAATTGCTATTTACCCTTCATAAGGACCCTTTTCATCGAATCCGTTCCGACTAAAGTGGGAGAGACAGACACCCGCCAGCCACCTTATGCAACTAGTGCATGTCAGTCGGTGCAACCGGTCTCACGTAAGCATACGTGTAAGGTTGGTCCGGGCTGCTTCATCCCACGATGCCGTCGAAAACAAGATTGGACTAGTAACGGTAAGCATATTGAACAATATCAACGCCCACAACTACTTTGTGTTCTACTTGTGCATAGAATCTACGCAATAGACCTAGCTCATGATGCCACTGTAGGGGAACGTAGCATAAATTCAAAATTTTCCTACGTGTCACCAAGATCTATCTATGGAGTCATCTAGCAACGAGGGAGGAGTGGATCTACATACCCTTGTAGATCGCTAAGCGGAAGCGTTCAAGAGAACGGGGTTGATGGAGTCGTACTCGTCGTGATCCAAATCACCGATGATCCTAGTGCCGAACGGACGGCACCTCCGTGTTCAACACACGTACAGCCCGACGATGTCTCCCACGCCTTGATCCAGCAAGGAGAGAGGGAGAGGTTGAGGAAGACTCCATCCAGCAGCAGCACAACGGCGTGGTGGTGGTGGAGGAGTGTGGCAATCCTGTAGGGCTTCGCCAAGCACCACGGGATATGAGGAGAAAGAGAGGGAGGGCTGCACCAACGAGAGAGATCAAATCACGTGTATTGGGCAGCCCCTAGGCCTCATATATATAGGGGAAGGAGAGGAGGGTGCGCCCCCCTAGGGTTCCCACCCCTATAGGGGCGGCAGCCCTAGATGGGTCTTGGGGTGGCGGCCAAGAGGGGGAGAGGGGGGGCGCCCCCTAGGGTGGGCCTTAGGTCCCATCTAAGCCTAGGGTTTCCCCTTCTCCTCCTTTGCTGCGCCTTGGGCCTTGTGGGAGGCACACCAGCCCACTCAGGGGCTGGTCCCTCACCACTCTTGGCCCACGCAAGCCTCCGGGACTGGTGGCCCCACTTGGTGGACCCCCGGGACCCTCCCGGTGGTCCCGGTACGTTACCGATAAACCCCGAAACTTTTCCAGTGACCAAAACAGGACTTCCCATATATAAATCTTTACCTCCGGACCATTCCGGAACTCCTCGTGACATCCGGGATCTCATCCGGGACTTCGAACAACATTCGGTAACCACATACAAACTTCCTTTATAACCCTAGCGTCATCGAACCTTAAGTGTGTAGACCCTACGGGTTCGGGAGACATGCAGACATGACCGAGACGTTCTCCGGTCAATAACCAACAGCGGGATCTGGATACCCATGTTGGCTCCCACATGTTCCACGATGATCTCATCGGATGAACCACGATGTCAAGGACTTAATCAATCCCGTATACAATTCCCTTTGTCTAGCGGTACGATACTTGCCCGAGATTCGATCGTCGGTATCCCGATACCTTGTTCAATCTCGTTACCGGCAAGTCTCTTTACTCGTTCCGTAACACATCATCCCGTGATCAACTCCTTGATCACATTGTGCACATTATGATGATGTCCTACCGAGTGGGCCCAGAGACACCTCTCGTCACACGGAGTGACAAATCCCAGTCTCGATTCGTGCCAACCCAACAAACACTTTCGGAGATACCCGTAGTGTACCTTTATAGCCACCTAGTTACGTTGTGACGTTTGGCACACCCAAAGCACTCCTACAGTATCCGGGAGTTGCACAATCTCATGGTCTAAGGAAATGATACTTGACATTAGAAAAGCTTTAGCATACGAACTACACGATCTAGTGTTATGCTTAGGATTGGGTCTTGTCCATCACATCATTCCCCTAATGATGTGATCCCGTTATCAATGACATCCAATGTCCATGGCCAAGAAACCGTAACCATCTATTGATCAACGAGCTAGTCAACTAGAGGCTTACTAGGGACATGGTGTTGTCTATGTATCCACACATGTATCTGAGTTTCCTATCAATACAATTCTAGCATGGATAATAAACGATTATCATGAACAAGGAAATATAATAATAATCAATTTATTATTGCCTCTAGGGCATATTTCCAATAGGTTCACCGGAGTCCTGCTAGCCCAGCACTACTACTCAGGACACTTGACTGTCCGGCATGTGTTTCACTTCGTTCCTATGTCTGTCCCTTCGGGGAAATGTCACGCGGTGACATCCAGAGTCCTGCCTAGCCTGCTACAGCCCGGGTTCCCCGGAGTCCTGTTAGCCCAGTGCTATAGCCCGGATTCACACGCTGCTGACCGACACGCTCGATGTGAATCATGTATGCCTGTTCCCATAGGTTAGTGCCGCTTTGGGTTCACGACTAGCCATGTCGGCCCGGGTTCTCTGTCATATGGATGCTAGCGACACAATCATATACGCGAGCCAAAAGGCACAAACGGTCCCAGGCCAGGGTAAGGCGACACTCATGGGATACCGTGCGTGACACCGCAAAATGATATGGGGTGTTACCGGCTAGATCGATGTGATTTGGAATCAGGGTCCCGACAGTCCATGAGAAGACTTCGCTTGCCAGTCATGTGATTAGTACATCCACTATCAATAATCCATTCTGAAGCAGCTGGTGTCATACCCTACAGTGCAGTTAGGGGGATAGGCTTCACGAAGAGAATTGTGAAGAATAAACATTTGACGAGCAAGAGGATTATTAAATCTTAGATCGAGGTTAGGAATGATAGGGCAAGTAGCAAGCGACTCAGGAATAAAATACATAATACGACCATTTGGGCATTTGATCTTGCGCCCTACAAGATGTTTAAGGTCCCCAGCAATAGCTTCAGACGCATTTGATTTTCGGCTAGAGACCTTTCCCTGCAAAAGAGAGTTAAGCTTTCTTAGCCACCCACATCTTCCAAGGGTGGCTTCAAAGCAATGAGTCTAAGTGCAGCATCTGAGAACTTTGGCTTTGGAGCCCTAGCAAATAGTCTTGCAGGTGGACAATAGTACTCATAAGAATAAGCAGAGTAGTTCTGGGTCTTATGAACATGGCGGTTTGATGAAACACGCTCATATTCATAGGCCTGAGTATGGTTTCCCTACAAAACATTTGCGTTAGTGCGACTCAGGTGAGTCCTTCTGTCTGTATGAAGCCTTTGGACCATATGAAGCTGTGGTCTGGGGTTTGTCTTCTTCACTTGTGGTGTCATGACGACATTCACAGGAAGATTCTCCAGACATTTTTTCGGCACCCAGACTTTCTTCATAGGTGGCCCATTCCTACAAGTAGTACCAATATACCTGGCAAACACTTCACCATTCTGATTCTTGAACAGTTTATAGTTTGCATCAAAGATTCATCAATGAACAATGGGATTAGCACAAGTGAAGCCAAATAGGGTGGATGGATCCACTGAAGGTTCCTTTGCAGCAACCCATGTGGTTTTGGGGTACTGCTCAGGTTTCCAGTAAGAGCCATCAGCATTCATTTTCTTTCGAACAACACCCTCTTTCCTAGGGTTTGGTTCAGGATCTGCCTTTTGAGGACATCACATAGTGTCTGGTGCCCTTTGAGACTTTTGTACATCCCTGTTTCAAGCAATGTCTTCAACCTTGTATTTTCATCAGCAATAGCAGTGGCATCCTCAGTCAGAGGGTTAGTTACCACATCAATATGAAGATATTGCAACAGTAGCAGCAGTAGAACATCCAGCAACAAAAGTAGCGTTATCACGCTCAATGCATTTAAGACATGGTGGTTCAAATCCTTCCTGAGCGGGACTGATCTGTTTGGCGCGAAGTGACTCGTTTTCCTTTTGAAGATCTTCATGAGCCGCTCTCAATCTCTCAAGATCTTGCTTCCTTTGAAGATAATCATAGGAAAGCTTTTCATGAGTTGTTGAGAGCGTTTCATGACGACTTTCAAGTTCCTCATACTTAACATGAAGATTTTTTATGTCTTCAATTAAGGACTGAGATTGAGTCATTTCAGCGTCTAACAGGTCATCGCTTTTGTCTAACAGTTTTTGAATATGTTCCATAGCTTTCTGTTGTTCAGTTGCAATTTTAGCAAGTGTTTTGTAGCTGGGTTTGGAACCACAATCAAAGTCATCTTCACTGGATGTTTGATAGTGAGTTGTGTGTGAGTTTACCTTGGCACCGCGTGCCATGAAGCAGTAGGTGGGAGCGGAGTTGTCCTTGTCATTAGCATCGGCGTCGGTGATGAAGTCATTGTCTTCAGTGTTGAAGATGGACTTGGCAACGTAGGCTGTAGCCAGACTTGCAACGCCAGAATCAGACTCCTCCTCAGACTCCACCTCCGCCTCCTCAGAAGCAGACTCCTCCTCTGAATCCATTTCCTTGCCAACAAACGCACGGGCCTTGCCAGATGAGCTCTTCTTGTGTGATGAAGACTTTGAGGAAGACTTGGAAGAAGAATTTGAGTATTTCTTCTTCTTCTTGTCGTTAGAATCATATTCCTTGCTCTTCTTCTTCTTGTTCTCATTGTCCCACTGCGGACACTCAGAGATGTAGTGACCAGGTTTCTTGCTTAGTGATAAAGTAAAGCATTACAGCGATTGCATTGCATACAATAAAGCGACAACAATATGGCTCCTGCCAGTTGCCGATAACTTGGTTACAAAACATGATCATCTCATACAATAAAATTTAGCATAATGTCTTGACCATATCACATCACAACATGCCCTGCAAAAACAAGTTAGACGTCCTCTACTTTGTTTGTTGCATGTTTTACGTGGCTGCTACGGCTTAGCAAGAACCAATCTTACCTATGCATCAAAAAACACAACGATAGTTTGTCAAGTTGGTGCTGTTTTAACCTTCACAAGGACCGGGCGTAGCCACACTCGGTTCAACTAAAGTTGGAGAAACTGTCACCCGCTAGCCACCTTTGTGCAAAGCACGTCGGGAGAACCGGTCTCACGTAAGCGTACACGTAATGTCGGTCCGGGCCGCTTCGTCCAACAATACCGCCGAACCAAAGTATGACATGATGGTAAGCAGTATGACTTATATCGCCCACAACTCACTTGTGTTCTACTCGTGCATATAACATCAACATATAAAACCTAGGCTCGGATGCCACTGTTGGGGAATGTAGTAATTTCAAAAAATTTCCTACGGTTGGGGTAAGTAGTAATTTCAAGATCATGGTGATGCATAGGGAGAGTGTGATCTACGTACCCTTGTAGACCGACAGCGGAAGCGTTAGCACAACGCGGTTGATGTAGTCATACGTCTTCACGGCCTGACCGATCAAGCACCGAAACTACGGCACCTCCGAGTTTTACCACACGTTCAGCTCGATGACGATCCCCGGACTCCGATCCAGCAAAGTGTCGGGGAAGAGTTCCGTCAGCACGACGGCTTGGTGACGATCTTGATATTCTACCATCGCAGGGCTTCGCCTAAGCACCGCTACAATATTATCGAGGATTATGGTGGAAGGGGGCACCGCACAAGGCTAAGAATATGATCACGTGGATCAACTTGTCTCTAGAGGTGCCCCCTTGCCCCCGTATATAAAGGAGCAAGGGAGGAGGAGGCCGGCCCTAGGAGGGGGCGCGCCAAGTGTGGAGTCCTACTAGGACTCCCTAGTCCTAGTAGGATTCCACCTCCCATATGGAATAGGAAAAGAGGAAGGGAAAAGGAGAAGGAAGGAAGGGGGCGCCCCCCTTCCCTAGTCCAATTCGGACCAGACCAAGGGGAGGGGTGCGGCCACCCTTGAGACCCTTTTTCTTCTTTCCCGTATGGCCCAATAAGGCCCAATACGTATTCCCGTAACTCTTCGGTACTCCGAAAAATACCCGAATCACTCGGAACCTTTCCGATGTCCAAATATAGTCGTCCAATATATCGATCTTTACGTCTCGACCATTTCGAGACTCCTCGTCATGTCCCCGATCTCATCCGGGACTCCGAACTCCTTCGTACATCAAAACTCATAAACTCATAATATAACTGTCATTGAAACCTTAAGCGTGCGGACCCTACGGGTTCGAGAACAATGTAGACATGACCGAGACACGTCTCTAGTCAATAACCAATAGCGGAACCTGGATGCTCATATTGGCTCCCACATATTCTACGAAGATCTTTATCGGTGAGACCGCATAACAACATACGTTGTTCCCTTTGTCATCGGTATGTTACTTGCCCGAGATTCGATCGTCGGTATCTTAATACCTAGTTCAATCTCGTTACCGGCAAGTCTCTTTACTCGTTCCGTAATACATCATCTCACAACTAACTCATTAGTTGCAATGCTTGCAAGGCTTATGTGATGTGCATTACCGAGAGGGCCCAGAGATACCTCTCCGACAATCGGAGTGACAAATCCTAATCTCGAAATACGCCAACCCAACATGTACCTTTGGAGACACCTGTAGAGCTCCTTTATAATCACCCAGTTACGTTGTGACGTTTGGTAGCACACAAAGTGTTCCTCCGGCAAATGGGAGTTGCATAATCTCATAGTCATTAGGAACATGTATAAGTCATGAAGAAAGCAATAGCAACATACTAAACGATCGGGTGCTAAGCTAATGGAATGGGTCATGTCAATCACATCATTCTCCTAATGATGTGATCCCGTTAATCAAATAACAACTCTTTTGTTTATGGTTAGGAAACATAACCATCTTTGATTAACGAGCTAGTCAAGTAGAGGCATACTAGTACACTCTGTTTGTCTATGTATTCACACATGTATTATGTTTCCGGTTAATACAATTCTAGCATGAATAATAAACATTTATCATGATATAAGGAAATAAATAATAACTTTATTATTGCCTCTAGGGCATATTTCCTTCAGTCTCCCACTTGCACTAGAGTCAATAATCTAGTTCACATCGCCATGTGATTCAACACTAAGAGTTCACATCACCATGTGATTAACACCCATAGTTCACATCGTCATGTGACCTATACCCAAAGGGTTTACTAGAGTCAATAATCTAGTTCACATCATTTATGTGATTAACACCCAAAGAGTACTAAGGTGTGATCATGTTTTGCTTGTGAGATAATTTTAGTCAACGGGTCTGTCACATACAGATCCGTAAGTATTTTGCGAATTCTATGTCTACAATGCTCTGCACGGAGCTACTCTAGCTAATTTCTCCCACTTTCAATATGTATCTAGATCGAGACTTAGAGTCATCCAGATCTGTGTCAAAACTTGCATCGACGTAACTTTTTACGATGAACCTTTTGTCACCTCCATAATCAAGAAATATTTCCTTATTCCACTAAGGATAATTTTGACCAATGTCCAATGATCTACTCTTAGATCACTATTGTACTCTCTTGCTTAACACAGTGTAGGGTATACAATAGATCTGGTACACATCATGGCATACTTTATAGAACCTATGGCTGAGGCATAGGGAATGACTTTCATTCTCTTTCTATCTTCTGCCGTGGTTGGGCTTTGAGTCTTACTCAATTTCATACCTTGTAACACAGCCAAGAACTCTTTCTTTGACTGTTCCATTTTTGAACTACTTCAAAATATTGTCAAGGTATGTACTCATTGAAAAAACTTATCAAGCGTCTTGATCTATCTCTATAGATTTTGATGCTTAATATGTAAGCAGCTTCACCGAGGTCTTTCTTTGAAAAACTTCTTTAAAAACACTCCTTTATACTTTGCAGAATAATTCTACATTATTTCCGATCAACAATATGTCATTCACATATACTTATCAGAAATGCTGTAGTGCTCCCACTCACTTTCTTGTAAATACAGGCTTCACCGCAAGTCTGTATAAAACTATATGCTTTGATCATACTATCAAAGTGTTTATTCCAACTCCGAGAGGCTTGCACCAGTCCATAAATGGATCGCTGAAGCTTGCACACTTTGTTAGCTCCTTTTGGATCGACAAAACCTTCCGGCTGCATCATATTCAACTCTTCTTCCAGAAATCCATTCAGGAATGCAGTTTTGACATCCATTTGCTGGATTTCATAAAATGCGGCAATTGCTAACATGATTCAGACAGACTTAAGCATAGATACGAGTGAGAAACTCTCATCATAGTCAACACCTTGAACTTGTCGAAAACCTTTTTGCGACAATTCTAGCTTTGTAGATAGTAACACTACTATCAGCGTCCGTCTTCCTCTTGAAGATCCATTTAATCTCAATGGCTCGCCGATCATTGGGCAAGTCAATCAAAGTCCATACTTTGTTCTCATACATGGATCTCATCTCAGATTTCATGGCCTCAAGCCATTTCGCGGAATCTAGGCTCATCATCGCTTCCTCATAGTTCGCAAGTTCGTCATGGTCTAGTAACATGACTTCCAGAACAGGATTACCATACCACTTTGGTGCGGATCTCACTCTGGTTTACCTATGAGATTTGGTATTAACTTGATCTGAAGTTACATGATCATCATCATTAGTCTTCCTCACTAATTGGTGTAGTAGTCACAGGAACAGATTTCTTGTGATGAACTACTTTTCAATAAGGGAGAAGGTACAATTACCTTATCAAGTTCTACTTTCCTCCCACTCACTTCTTTCAAGAGAAACTCCTTCTCTAGAAAGGATCCATTCTTAGCAACGAATGTCTTGCCTTCGGATCTGTGATAGAAGGTGTAGCCAATAGTCTCCTTTGGGTATCCTATGAAGACATATTTCTCCGATTTGGTTTTGAGCTTATCAGGATGAAACTTTTTTTATATAAGCATCACAATCCCAAACTTTAAGAAACGACAACTTTGGTTTCTTGCCAAACCACAGTTCAGATTGTGTCGTCTCAACGGACTTAGATGGTGCCCTTTTAAACGTGAATGCGGCTGTCTTTAATGCATAACCCCAAAACGATAGTGGTAGATTGGTAAGAGACATCATAGTTCGCACCATATCTAATAAAGTACGGTTATGATGTTCGGACACACCATTATGCTGTGGTGTTCCAGGTGGCGTGAGTAGTGAAACTATTTCACATTGTTTTTAACTGAAGGCCAAACTCGTAACTCAAATATTTTACTTCTATGATCATATCGTAGAAACTTTTTATTTTTGTTACGATGATTCTCCACTTCACTCTGAAATTCTTTGAACTTTTCAAATGTTTCAGACTTGTGATTCATCAAGTAGATATACCCATATCTGCTCAAATCATCTGTGAAGGTCAGAAAATAACGATACCTGCCGCGAGCCTCAACATTCATCAGACCACATACATCTGTATGTATGATTTCTAACAAATCTGTTGCTCTCTCCATAGTACCGGAGAACGGTGTTTTTGTCATCTTACCCATAAGGCATGGTTCGCAAGTACCAAGTGATTCATAATCAAGTGGTTCCAAAAGCCCATCAGTATGGAGTTTCTTCATGCGCTTTATACCGATATGACCTAAACGGCAGTGCCACAAATAAGTTGCACTATCATTATCAACTCTGCATCTTTTGGTTTCAACACTATGAATATGTGTGTCACTACTATCGAGATTTAATAAGAATAGACCACTCTTTAAGGGTGCATGACCATAAAAGATATTACTCATGTAAATAGAACAACCATTATTCTCTGATTTAAATGAATAACCGTCTCGCATCAAACAAGATCCAGATATAATGTTCATGCTTAATGCTGACACCAAATAACAATTATTTAGGTCCAATATTAATCCCGAAGGTAGATGTAGAGGTAGCGTGCCGACTGCGATCACATCGACTTTGGAACCATTTCCCACGTGCATCGTCACCTCGTCCTTAGCCAATCTTCGCTTAATCCGTAGTCCCTATTTCGAGTTGCAAATATTAGCAACATAACCAATATCAAATACCCAGGTGCTACTGCGAGCATTAGTAAGGTACACATCAATAACATGTATATCACATATACCTTTGTTCACCTTGCCATCCTTCTTATCCGCCAAATACTTGAGGCAGTTCCGCTTCCAGTGACCAGTCTGCTTGCAGTAGAAGCACTCAGTTTCAGGCTTAGGTCCAGGTTTGGGTTTCTTCTCTTGAGCAGCAACTTGCTTGCTATTCTTTTTGAAGTTCCCCTTCTTCTTCCCTTTGCCCTTTTTCTTGAAACTAGTGGTCTTGTTGACCATCAACACTTGATGCTCCTTCTTGATTTCTACCTCCGCAGCTTTCAGCATTGCGAAGAGCTCGGGAATAGTCTTATTCATCCCTTGCATATTATAGTTCATCACGAAGCTCTTGTAGCTTGGTGGCAGTGATTGGAGAATTCTATCAATGACGCAATCATCTGGAAGATTAACTCCCAATTGAATCAAGTGATTATTATACCCAGACATTTTGAGTATATGCTCACTGACAGAACTGTTCTCCTCCATCTTGCAGCTATAGAACTTATTGGAGACTTCATATCTCTCAATCCGAGCATTTGCTTGAAATATTAACTTCAACTCTTGGAACATCTCATATGCTCCATGACGTTCAAAACATCGTTGAAGTCCCGATTCTAAGCCGTAAAGCATGGCACACTGAACTATCGAGTAGTCATCAGCTTTGCTCTGCCAGACGTTCACAACATCTGGTGTTGCTCCAGCAGCAGGCCTGGCACCCAGCGGTGCTTCCAGGACGTAATTCTTCTGTGCAGCAATGAGGATAATCCTCAAGTTATGGACCCAGTCCGTGTAATTGCTACCATCATCTTTCAACTTTGCTTTCTCAAGGAACACATTAAAATTCAACGGAACAACAACACGGGCCATCTATCTACAATCAAACATGAATAAGCAAGATACTACCAGGTACTAAGTTCATGATAAATTTAGGTTCAATTAATCATATTACTTAAATAACTCCCACTTAGATAGACATCCCTCTAATACTCTAAGTGATTACGTGATCCAAATCAACTAAACCATGTCCGATCATCACGTGAGATGGAGCAGTTTCTTTGGTGAGCATCACTATGTTGATCATATCTACTATATGATTCACGCTCGACCTTTCGGTCTCCGTGTTCTGAGGCCATATCTGTATATGCTTGGCTCGTCAAGTATAACCTGAGTATTCTGCGTGTGCAACTGTTTTGCACCCGTTGTATTTGAATGTAGAGCCTATCACACCCGATCATCACGTGGTGTCTCAGCATGAAGAACTTTCGCAACGGTGCATACTCAGGGAGAACACTTCTTGATAATTAGTGAGAGATCATCTTATAATGCTACCGTCAATCAAAGCAAGATAAGATGCATAAAAGATAAATATCACATGCAATCAATATAAGTGATATGATATGGCCATCATCATCTTGTGCTTGTGATCTCCATCTTCGAAGCACCGTCGTGATCACCATCGTCACCGGCGCGACATCTTGATCTCCATCGTAGCATCGCTATTGTCTCGCCAATCTTATGCTTCCACGACTATCGCTACCGCTTAGTGATAAAGTAAAGCATTACAACGTGATTGCATTGCATACAATAAAGCGACAACCATATGGCTCCTGCCAGTTGCCGATAACTCGGTTACAAAACATGATCATCTCATACAATAAAATTTAGCATCATGTCTTGACCATATCACATCACAACATGCCCTGCAAAAACAAGTTAGACGTCCTCTACTTTGTTGTTGCATGTTTTACGTGGCTGCTACGGGCTTAAGCAAGAACCAATCGTACCTACGCATCAAAACCACAACGATAGTTTGTCAAGTTGGTGCTGTTTTAACCTTCGCAAGGACCGGGCGTAGCCACACTCGGTTCAACTAAAGTTGGAGAAACTGTCACCCGCTAGCCACCTTTGTGCAAAGCACGTCCGGAGAACCGGTCTCGCGTAAGCGTACGCGTAATGTCGGTCCGGGCCGCTTCGTCCAACAATACCGCCGAACCAAAGTATGACATGCTGGTAAGCAGTATGACTTATATCGCCCACAACTCACTTGTGTTCTACTCGTGCATATAACATCAACATATAAAACCTAGGCTCAGATGCCACTGTTGGGGAACGTATTATTTCAAAAAATTTCCTACGCACACGCAAGATCACGGTGATGCATAGCAACGAGAGGGGAGAGTGTGATCTACGTACCCTTGTAGACCGACAGCGGAAGCGTTAGCACAACGCGGTTGATGTAGTCGTACGTCTTCACGGCCCGACCGATCAAGCACCGAAACTATGACACCTCCGAGTTTTAGCACACGTTCAGCTCGATGACGATCCCCGGACTCCGATCCAGCAAAGTGTCGGGGAAGAGTTCCGTCAGCACGACGGCTTGGTGACGATCTTGATATTCTACCGTCGCTGGGCTTCGCCTAAGCACCGCTACAATATTATAGAGGATTATGGTGGAAGGGGCACCGCACACGGCTAAGAATATGATCATGTGGATCAACTTGTCTCTAGAGGTGCCCCCTTGCCCCCGTATATAAAGGAGCAAGGGAGGAGGAGGCCGGCCCTAGGAGGGGGCGCGCCAAGTGTGAAGTCCTATTAGGACTCCCTAGTCCTAGTAGGATTCCACCTCCCATATGGAATAGGAAAAGAGGAAGGGAAAAGGAGAAGGAAGGAAGGGGGCGCCCCCTTCCCTAGTCCAATTCGGACTAGACCAAGGGGAGGGGTGCGGCCACCCTTGAGGCCCTTTTTCTTCTTTCCCGTATGGCCCAATAAGGCCCAATACGTATTCCCGTAACTCTCCGGTACTCCAAAAAATACCCGAATCACTCGGAACCTTTCCGATGTCCGAATATAGTCGTCTAATATATCGATCTTTACGTCTCGACCATTTCGAGACTCCTCGTCATGTCCCCGATCTCATCCGGGACTCCGAACTCCTTCGGTACATCAAAACTCATAAACTCATAATATAACTGTCATTGAAACCTTAAGCGTGCGGACCCTACGGGTTCGAGAACAATGTAGACATGACCGAGACACGTCTCTAGTCAATAACCAATAGCGGAACCTGGATGCTCATATTGGCTCCCACATATTCTACGAAGATCTTTATCGGTGAGACCGCATAACAACATACGTTGTTCCCTTTGTCATCGGTATGTTACTTGCCCGAGATTCGATCGTCGGTATCTTAATACCTAGTTCAATCTCGTTACCGGCAAGTCTCTTTACTCGTTCCGTAATACATCATCTCACAACTAACTCATTAGTTGCAATGCTTGCAAGGCTTATGTGATGTGCATTACCGAGAGGGCCCAGAGATACCTCTCCGACAATCGGAGTGACAAATCCTAATCTCGAAATACGCCAACCCAACATGTACCTTTGGAGACACCTGTAGAGCTCCTTTATAATCACCCAGTTACGTTGTGACGTTTGGTAGCACACAAAGTGTTCCTCCGGCAAATGGGAGTTGCATAATCTCATAGTCATAGGAACATGTATAAGTCATGAAGAAAGCAATAGCAACATACTAAACGATCGGGTGCTAAGCTAATGGAATGGGTCATGTCAATCACATCATTCTCCTAATGATGTGATCCCGTTAATCAAATAACAACTCTTTTGTTTATGGTTAGGAAACATAACCATCTTTGATTAACGAGCTAGTCAAGTAGAGGCATACTAGTGACACTCTGTTTGTCTATGTATTCACACATGTATTATGTTTCCGGTTAATACAATTCTAGCATGAATAATAAACATTTATCATGATATAAGGAAATAAATAATAACTTTATTATTGCCTCTAGGGCATATTTCCTTCACAGACTAGCTTGGATGTTTCCAGAGCACTCACACGGCCATACCGCCCTTAGGTCAGATGACCACAGATGATATTCTTGGGAGTGGAATCCAGTTGAACAAACTTCTTGACATCAGCAGCGGTGACACCTTCACCAGCCTTGGGGACACCATTCTTGATGACATACCAGAGGTCGACATCAATGGCTTCAAGATGCATGCGCATCTTATTCTTCCAGTAGGGATATTCAGTTCCATCGAAGACAGGGCATGCAGCGGAGACTTTGATTATCCCTGCAGTCAACATAGCTAAAACTCCAGGTGGTTAAACCGAATCACACAGAACAAGGGAGTACCTTGCTCTGATACCAATTGAAAGAGCTAGTGATCGACTAGAGGGGGGGTGAACAGTCGATTTTTATGAAAGTCTTCAAAACATGGAAGTTTCGAGGACAAATGATAGAAATAAACCTATTACCATGCAGCGGAAGGTAGACTACACTAGGCAAGCTATAGGCAAGTATACAATGAAGTGAAAGCATAAAGACTAAAAGCAGCTAGGCAGTATGGATCAGGATGGAAGATAGTATGAAGCCAATCAGAACAAGCAGTCCAATAGTGAAGACAAAAGGATAATGCAAACAGATAATGACTTCACAAGGATTAACTACAAATAAAGAGATGGGAAGGATAGAACCAGTGGCTCGCTGAAGACAATGATTTGTTGGACCAGTTCCAGTTGCTGTGACAACTGTACGTCTGGTTAGGGAGGCTGAGATTTAACTCAGAAGACCGCGTCTTCACCTTATTCCCCTTGAGCTAAGGACACCCAGCCCTCGCCCAATCACTCTGGTAAGTCTTCAAGGTAGACTTCCAAACCTTCACAGACTTCGTTCATCAGTGATCCACAATGACTCTTGGATGCTCAGAACGCGACGCCTAACCGGCTGGAGGATTCACAGTCCTCAAGTGTAACAAGTCTTCAGATCACACAGACAGGAAGACTTCAGTGATGCCTAGCACTCTTTGGCTCTGGGTGTTTAGGGCTTTGTCCTCGCAAGGATTTCTCTCTCAAAGGCTTCGAGGTGGGTTGCTCTCAAACGACAAAAGCCGTGCACTAACGCCGAGCAGCCAACCAATTAATGGTGTAGGGGTGGGCTATTTATAGCCACTAGGCAACCCAACCTGATTTGTCTGAAATGACCCTGGGTCACTAAGGAACTGACATGTGTTCCAATGGTCAGATTTCAAACACACACGACAACTTTACTTGGGCTACAAGCAAAGCTGACTTATCCAACTCTGGATAAGATTTGCTCTCATTATCTTCGCTCGAAGACATAGGATTTTGGTTAAGCATCACTTCAGTCATTCTGACTGGTTCACTTGGACCCCACTTAACAGTACGGTGGTTCCTATGACTCAACAAAGAAGAAAAGGAATCGACGAAACAACTAAGTCTTCGTGCTCCATAGTCTTCACGCGATGTCTTCTCTTGTCATAGTCTTCAATGTGAATGTCTTCACATACCACCTATGTCTTCAATGTCTTCATACATTTTTAGGTGTCATCTCCGGTAGGAAAACCGAATAAATGAGGGACTTCTACCTGTGTTATCCTGCAATCCTCACAAACACATTAGTCCCTCAACCAGGTTTGTCGTCAATACTCCAAAACCAACTAGGGGTGGCACTAGATGCACTTACAGGTTCATTTCTATCGTTTGTCGTCGAAACTTCCATGTTTTGAGGACTTTCATAAAAATCGCCTAGTCACCCCCTCTAGTCGATCACTAGCACTTCCAATTGGTATCAGAGCAAGGTATTCCCTTGTTCTGTGTGATTCGGTTTAACCACCTGGAGTTTTAGCTATGTCGACTGCAGGGATAATCAAAGTCTCCGCTGCATGCCCCGTCTTTGATGGAACTGAATATCCCTACTGGAAGAATAAGATGCGTATGCATCTTGAAGCCATTGATGTCGACCTCTGGTATGTCGTCAAGAATGGCGTTCCCAAGACTGGTGAAGGTGTCACCCCTGCTGATGTCAAGAAGTTCGTTCAACTGGATTCTACTGCCAAGAATATCATCTGTGGTCATCTGACCAAAGGACAGTATGGCCGTGTGAGTGCTCTGGAAACATCGAAGC
The DNA here is from genome assembly GCF_003073215.2 of Triticum urartu. NCBI lineage: Eukaryota > Viridiplantae > Streptophyta > Magnoliopsida > Poales > Poaceae > Triticum > Triticum urartu. The sequence continues at coordinate 388,920,745 of NC_053027.1, read as the reverse complement.
TAATATGGGACTGGCTCTCCAAGGTCAACGAAGGCGTCTCAACCCAAAGAGATTAAAGGATCAGTGTCCTTCGCAACCTCTTCAACCGCTTCAAGAGAAACGATAATGAGAATGTTCAGCTCACGTTTGATCGCCTCACTGACATCACAAATGAGCTTCAAGCTCTCGGCGCTACTAAGATCACCAAACATGAAATCGTCAAGACGCTCCTAAGATCACTTGACAGCTCGTTTGACACCCTAGCCCTGATGATTCAAGAACACCCTGACTTCAAGACACTCGATCCATCTGACATACTTGAAAGGATAAACACACATGAGTTTCAGTTTTTTGAGAAAAGAGATATCTATGGTCCCAACTATGGCTGAACTCGCGCCTTGAAGGCAAAAGCTATTTCCTCATCTGAAGAAGAATATGACTGCAGTTCTGATGACCCTGAAGACATTGGAAAGGAGCTTGCTATGCTTGTGAAGAAGTTACAGAAATTCACCAAGAAGAAAGGCTTCAGAGAGTCTTCACGATCTAGCTCAAGGAATGATGAAGCTTCTACTCATGACTACAAGAAGAGAACATGCCACAAGTGCAAGAAACCTGGTCACTACATCTCTGAGTGTCCACAGTGGGAGAATGAGAACAACAACAAGAAGAAGAGCAAGGAATATGATTCTGATGACAAGAAGAAGAAATACTCAAAATCTTCTTCCAAGTCTTCATCAAAGTCTTCATCACACAAGAAAAGCTCATCTGGCAAGGCTCGTTCGTTTGTTGGCAAGGAAATGGATTCAGAGGAGGAGTCTGCTTCTGAGGAGGCGGAGGTGGAGTCTGAGGAGGAGTCCGACTCCGGCGTCGCAAGTCTGGCTACAGCCTATGTTGCCAAGTCCATCTTCAATACTGAAGACAATGGTTCCATCACCCACGCTGATGACAAGGACGACTCCAATCCCACCTATTGCTTCATGGCACGTGGTGCTAAGGTAAACTCACGCAATGCTCACTATCAAACATCCAGTGAGGATGACTCTGATTGTGATTCCAAACCCAGCTACAAAACACTTGCTAAAATTGCAACTGAATAACAAAAAGGCATGGAACATATTCAAAAACTGTTAGACAAAAGCGATGACCTGTTGGATGCTGAAATGACTCAATCTCAGTCCTTAATTGAAGACATAAAAAATCTTCATGTTAAGTATGAGGAACTTGAAAGTCGTCATGAAATGCTCTCAACAACTCATGAAAAGCTTTCCTATGATTATCTTCAAAGGAAGCAAGAACTTGAGAAATTGAGAGCGGTTCATGAAGATCTTCAAAAGGAAAACGAGTCACTTCGCGCTCAACAGATCAGTCCCGCTCAGGAAGGTTTTGAACCACCATGTCTAAAATGCCTTGAGCGTGATAATGCTGCTTCTGTTGCTGAATGTTCTACTGCTGCTACTGTAGCAATATCTTCAACTGCTGATGTGGTAACTAACCCCTCTGCTGAGGATACCACTACTATTGCTGATGAAAATGCCAGGTTGAAGACATTGCTTGAAACAGGGATGTACAAAAGTCTCAAAGGGCACCAGACACTGTGCAATGTCCTCAAAAAGCAGATTCTGAACCGAAACCCTAGGAAAGAGGGTGTTGGGTTCGAAAGGAAAATGAATGTTGATGGCTCCTACTAGAAGCCTAGGCAGTACCCCAAGACCACATGGGTTGCTGCAAAGGGACCTTCAGTGGATCCATCCACCTTATCTGGCTTCACTTCTGCTAATTATAAACTGTTTATGAATCAGAATGGTGAAGTGTTTGCCAGGTATATTGGTACTAACTGCAGGAATGGGCCACCTATGAAGAAAGTCTGGGTGCCCAAAAGGTGTCTGGAGAATCTTCCAGTGAATGTCGTCATGACACCACAAGGGAAGAAGACAAATCACAGACCACAGGCTTCATATGGTCCAAAGGCTTCATACAGACAGAGGACTCACCTGAGTCGCACTAACACAAATGTTTTGCAGGGAAACCATACTAAGGCCTACGAATATTAGCGTGTTTCATCAAACCGGCATGTTCATAAGACCCAGAACTACTCTGCTTATTCTTATGAGTATTATTCACCACCTGCAAGACTATTTGCTAGGGCTTCAAAACCAAAGTTCTCAGATGCTGCACTTAGACTCATTGCTTCGAAGCCACCCCTGAAGATGTGGGTGGCTAAGAAAGCTTAACTCTCTTTTGCAAGGGAAGGTCTCCAGCCAAAAATCAAATGTGTCCTATTGCTGGGGACCTGAAAGTGCTAATTATCGACTAGAGGGGGGGTGAGTAGGCGATTTTTATGAAAGTCTTCAAAAAATGGGAGTTTTGAAGACTAACGATAGAAATGAACCTATAACCATGTAGCGTAAGGTAGACTACACTAGACAAGCCATAGTCAAGTATTCAATGAAGTGAGAGCACGAAGACTAATAGCAGCTAGGCAGTACGGATCTTGATGGAAGATAGTATGAAACCAATCAGAACAAACAGTCACACAGTGCAGACAAATGGATAATGCAAACAGGCAATGACTTCACAAGGACCAAGTGTAAATAAAGGGATGGGAAGGATAGAACCAGTTGCTTGTTGAAGACAATGATTTGTTGGACCAGTTCCAGTTGCTGTGACAACTGCACGTCTGGTTAGGGAGGCTGAGATTTAACTCAGAAGACCGTGTCTTCACCTTATTCCCCTTGAGCTAAGGACACCTAGTCCTCGCTCAATCACTCTGGTAAGTCTTCAAGGTAGACTTCCAAACCTTCACAGACTTCGTTCACCGGCGATCCACAATGACTCTTGGATACTCAAAACGTGACGCCTAACCGGCTGGAGGATTCACAGTCCTCAAGTGTAACAAGTCTTCAGATCACACAGACAGGAATACTTCAGTGATGCCTAACACTCTTTGGCTTTGGGTGTTTAGGGCTTTGTCCTCGCAAGGATTTCTCTCTCAAAGGCTTCGAGGTGGGTTGCTCTCAAACGACAAAACCGTGCACTAACTCTGAGGAGCCACCAATTTATGGTGTAGGGGGTGGGCTATTTATAGCCACTAGGCAACCCGATATGATTTGTCTGAAATGACCCTGGGTCACTAAGGAACTGACACGTGTTCCAACAGTCAGATTTCAAACACATGCGGCAACTTTACTTGGGCTACAAGTAAAGCTAACTTATCCAGCTCTGGATAAGTTTTGCTCTCATTGTCTTCGCTTGAAGACATAGGATTTTGATTAAGCATCACTTTAGTCACTCTGACCTTGTTCACTGGGACCCCACTTAACAGTACGGTGGTTCCTGTGACTCAACAAATAAGAAAAGGAAACAACGAAACAACTAAGTCTTCGTGCTCCATAGTCTTCACGCAATGTCTTCTCTTGTCATAGTCTTCAATGTGAATGTCTTCACATACCACCTTTGTCTTCAATGTCTTCATACATTTTTAGGGGCCATCTCCGGTAGGTAAGCCAAATCAATGAGGGACTACTACCTGTGTTGTCCTGCAATTCTCACAAACACATTAGTCCCTCAACCAAGTTTGTCGTCAATACTCCAAAACCAACTAGGGGTGGCACTAGATGCACTTACAATCTCCCCCTTTTTGGTGATTGCTGACAAACTGGTTGAAGTTTTCAACGGGGATAAAAGTATGTGAAATTGTAAATGATTTAGGTATTGTCTTCGTAAGTAGCAGAAAGGCTCCCCCCTGAAGATGTGCATATAAGTATTTTTCTTTTGAATGCAAATGCACATGGCAGGTTGTATTTGCGGAGCTCCTCTTCTACTTATGAAGACAACTCATCATGCATGAAAGGATATAACAAAGATAATGACATGCATAATGAAAAATGGATGTTTGCAAAATGACTTCGTGCGGGATTTATCATCGCACATGCAGAATTTATCATCGCATCACATAGTTGATGAAAAGGTAGCAGACGGCCATCAAGTTTAAGTGTTACAACTTAAAAGAACCAAATGTATCAAAAGCGAGAGTTGTAAGCACTTGGCGAATGTAGCAAAAGTATAGCAACCACCCATGTGGACCCGCTTGAAGACTATCAACTCATATGCTTCTCGCCCTTTTGTTAGTATGACCAAAAAGGTTTGAAGACATAGAGCTTGCTACTCGTTCCCATGTGGAGTAGGCGATGCAGCAGGGTCGTCGTTGAGGTTTGGTGGTGCAGACGAACTTGGTGCAGTGTCGATACGCACCGAAGTTGGAGGTGGTGAAGTAGCATCATCTTGGTCATCAATGACTCTGGCATTAACTATTGCAGCTGAGGAAGAATAGTCATAGTCTTCGAGTGAGGGAGTCCGACGCAAGTGAGCATTCCTTGTAGGAGTTGAGTCAAACTTGAATCTCTGTGTGAATCCATCGTCTTGAAGATCAGCTTCAGCACTGAGCAACGTCAAACTCTTCAATGACCTCCGACAGGTTTCATGTGTAACAAAGGCATTCTTGGTGGCAAGATTTCGAATGCGATTGACATCCACCAAGAGGATTTGCATCTGGCGCTTAAGCCAGTCATAATGCTTATCCTGTTTCTGATGTAGAGCGACGAGAAGCTCTCAGTCATTGAGAACACGAGATCGCTTACGAGGCCTTTGGGCGATGGTACTTGCAGTGGCTTCAGTTTGGGTGCGAGGGGCACGTGTATTGCCAGCCAAGGGATAAACACGAGAAACGGCCTAAACTCCTTCAATGGGCTGGGTGAAGCTTTGATGATTGACATTGTGAAGATAAATTGGCTCCTTTGCAGGCTCTGGGTAAATGGCTTCGACAGACAGATCAACCTTTGGCAAGAATATAAGATGATTGCGCGTAGACGACTGATAGTTGATAGCAGAGTGAAGCTTGATGAGGCGCATTACCCATGGAGCATAGAGCTTCAGACCAAAGATATCGGAGCTAGATGCAGCAAATTGTCGGATGAAGAAATCTTGAGCATTGAAGTTGATGCCATTGAAGATATAGAAAACCAATGTCTTCATTGCTCCTTCAAGCTTCGCTGCAGGAGAATGTCCTTTGACCGGCCAGAGAGTTCGCCTGATAATATGATAAATAGTGCGGGGCAGATACTCTAGGTCTTCAACAAAGAACTCCTTAGGATAGTCAGCGTCTTGTGGCAGTGGCTTCATCATGCTCGGCATTTGGCTCATGTTTGGCTCTGGCTTCTGGAAGGTGCTTTCCAACGCATTCTGGTGTAGCTGACAACCTGGTTCATAATGTTCGCCAGGAGTGGGCAAGACAGTAAGCTCAATGATGTCTTGGGCTTTAGCTTCATGACGTACATCGCTCGTCATCCACTCAAGGATCCATGTCTTCGGATCCCTGTTGTAGCCACGAATGTGGAGGGTTGCATAGAATTGAAGCAGAAGCTCTTCATTCCAATGTTCTTTTGCTGTCACAAATGTGAGAAGACCAGCATCTTTGAAGCAGTCAAGGGCTTCTTCTAGGCAGGGTAGGCAAGCCATGGCTTCTCTATCTAGACACATATGAGGGAAAATGCGCCCTTGATTGTATAAGATGCAGGAATAGTAGCTGCACTGCTGATAACTCCAGAATCGATTTGATGAGATTCTTGGCCTTGTGTAGGGGTTCTTGGCACTGTCAAAGAATGTCTTGTGTGCCTTGAAGCCATTCAGATTAAATGATCCTGGTGAAGTTGCAGTACCTGGAAACCTTGGCAGCCTTGGCTTTGGCTTCTGGACCTGAGGCCTGTGCTCCACATGATAGTCAAATTGCAGACCGGCAGCAGGTGGAGGAACCACAATGGGCCAGCGGACGGTGGTAAGTTGGCCTTGATAGAATTCTTGCTCAAGGGTGTGTGGCCACGAAGGTGGTACATGAGCAGTGGCATTGACTTCCGGCTGCAGATTTGCGTCAGGAGAAGCATTGGCTTCAGGTGCAATCACTTCTGGCACCACATTATCTTCAGGCGCCACATTAGCTTCGGACATGACAACATCATTGGCTTCAGTGTTGGTGTTAGTGGCTGCCTCAGAGTTTTCAACCTCCAACCTCCACTCGAGTAGCTGGAGGGTCGGACACGTTCTCCTCGAGAACAACTTCAGGGTTGGACGGGGGTGTAGCAACACGTTCTTCATCTCTTGGTTCTTCTTGTTCATCGGCTGATGCAACCAGAATATCTTCAGCCGCTTTGGCTTCAGACTCGGGGATGTTCACAGTAGGAGAGGCTTCAGGAAAGACTTGGCGTGAAACGGATTGGCGCTCTTCTCCTTCTGGAACACTTGACAGATTGACCTGTGGCCGTAGTCCTTTGCGAAGCCTGCGGAGTGTGGGCGACGCCTTTCGAGAGGGAGTTGGCTAGGCCACAAAGTCATTATCTTCAAGCACCGAAGTGGTGACTTGAGGTGGGGGAGTACATGGGGATTCTTCTTGATGGGGGGAGTCTCAGGCCATGAGTCATCCTGAGCAATTGGCGTCAATGGACGACCAATGCTGATGAGTTCGTTGTTCATGAGAACGGGCGATGATACCACATTGTGTTCGATCTAAGGAAGGACTTCGTCATCTTCAACAATGTCTTGATGACCAATGTCTTCAGCTGCAGTGGGGTCAACAGCTGGAATGTCTTCAACTTCTGGAGCCTCTGTGGAAGCAGGCTCATGAACTATCAACTGGCGCTCACGGTGTTCAGACGCAGGACGAGCAACTAAGATTGGCTCGACGACAAGGGGCTCTGTGGGAGCAGCCCGATCTTTCTTCTTGGTTTTTCTCTTCTTGGTCGGTGGAGCATCATCAGTGGTGGCCTTGGTCTTGCGCTTTCGGGCTTCGGCTTTAGCTGCCCTAGTTTTCTTGAGCTCCGAAGCCACTTTGGGGACTTTAGGCTTCGAGCCTGTCATACTGGCCGGGAAGACATCGTGAGGTTCTTCCTGCCTTGATGCTTCTGGTTGGGCCACATCAGGCTTCTTCTTCTTCTTAGCAGCCATTCTGGGGTCGATGCCAGGTCACCCCAGAGCCTTGCGCTTTTCAGCTTCATTGTAGGCTTGAACATATTTGGCAGCCAGGTGTTTCATGCACTCTCGAGAACCTTTAGCTTCTTCATGTTTCTTGTGGAACGCCTCCTTGAGCTCATGCAGCATGACCTTGATGTTTTGGACGTCTTCCACGTTGAGCTTGGCCATGTGCTTCTTGAACCGAGCCTTTTCATAATCAATCTTGTGCTTCAACTCAACAATTTTCTGTGCAAGAGCCAGCTCAGGAGCAATGGTTCCATGGAAAGAGACGCTGAGGCCAATTGGGAGCTGAAGATCATCAAAACTGAGGTCTGGGCTGTCAAACCACTCATCAATGAACTTGTACAGGATCTCCACATCAAAGAGGGGAAGATCATTGAAGATTTCCGCCTCTTGCTTTCTCTTTATAAGTATCTCAAGAGCATCATCGCCAAGATCGTCGTCGCTAGACAGATCACACTACAAAAAAGACACATCCATGACATTTTGGGCCGAACGATTTTTTTTCTGTCATACATATGACACTTCTATGACGATAATTGTGACAAAACCCAGTATCATCATAGATGTGGTGGGCTCCTACTACTATGACAAAAAATCATGATAGAAAATGGGCTTTTCATCCTGGGCGGGCTGGAGACGCAGCTGCATGACATTCTTTGGGCCGTCCATGACAGAAAAAACCGTGGTAGAAGCGAGGGGAGGAAAATTTCGGGGAGTTCCTTGTTACGGTGGGAGGTCAGGGGCCGAGCGATGCGCATTTCTCTCGTACACGTATGCGCGTGTGTGCGAGGCGTTGGCTCTAACTGAACCCGAGTGAGGCGTTGGGCTCTAACTGAACCCGAGCGATTCCACTGCAGGCTACACGTTACCGAACCCGAGCGATCGATCGATGGATGTTAACTAAACCCGATCGAGCGATTCCTTCGCTACTGCTGCTAACTGAAGCCGATTGATGCTGCCTCTGGGATGAACAGTGAGCGTTGTGGGGAGGTTTGGATGAACAGTGAGCGGTGGCGTTGCCTCTGGATGAACAAGACCCCGTGGTCTGGTGGAGGGCTGGATGAACAGTAGACGTGGAGGGGTGCCCGTGGAGGGGTGGTTGAACAGGACCCCGTGGTGTGGAGGGATGGATGAATAGTAGACGATGGAGGGGTGCCCGTGGAGGGGTGGTTGAACAGTAGCCGGTGGAGTAGCGCGCGGTGGAGGTTGGATGAACAGGAGCCCGTGGAGGCTGGAGGAGGTCGACAGTAGCCCGCGGAGGCCGGAGGAGGTCGACGGTGGATATGAACAGTATCCCGTGGAGTCCCGTTTTGCGGTACGCCACACCCCTCCCGATGAACAGGACCCCCGTTTCGACCGTAGCGCTCCAACACAAGTCCGCTTCGTCCGTTTTGCGGTACGCCACACCCCTCCCGATCAACAGGACCCCCGTTTCGACCGTAGGAGGTCCGTTTCCTCCGTTCTACGGTACGCCAGACCCCTCCCGGTGAACAGGATCCCGTTTCGAACGTGGCCGGTCGAACACAAGGCCGTTTCCTTCGTTGTGCGGTACGCCAGGCCTCGTTTCCATCGCCTGTTCCGTCCAAGCCCTCCCAATGAACACGACCACGCATTACGTTCCGACCCAGCCGGTTGGCTCCCACGCGTTCCGTTGCCTCCCGATGAACACGACACATTCCGTTGCCTCCCCATGAACACGACACATTCCATTGCCTCCCCATGAACACGACGACGATGCTGCCTCCCCATGAACACGACGACGACGCTGTTTCTCCATTCCGACACAGCCATGTACATGAGCTCTGGCCGTACGTATGCGCGAGTAGGCGTTCGAGACCCCGCCCATATGTACACATACGTGGCTGTATTTTCTTTCTTGCACCCTGGCCGCTGTACGTACATGTACATGCTACGTGCGCGCCTCTACTACGACACGTACGCGCCTCTACTACGACACGTGCGCGCCTCTACATCCACAAGTATATATGTACGTACACGTTCGCGACCAGAATGACAATGCTACGTACGCTTCGACCAGGTGGGTGCCGACTGTCACGCACTTCCTTGCCTGCGAAGTTGTAGCCGGTGCGTCCCAACAGTCAGGGGTGCGAATCGTTTTTTTGCCCGAACGCACTTCCTTGCGTGCGAAGATGTAGCTGGTGGGTCCCAGTAGTCAGGGGCAAACATTTTTTTCACGAAATACGATGGCCCGTCCGGTGGGTCCCCGCTGTCAGGTGGAGGAATAATTATTTTGCACGTAATAAGGAGGCACTTCCTTGCTGCGGCCGTGGACCCAGCTGTCAGCCTCTCCACATACAGTCCACGTCCGATGGAAGCCGTTCCTTGACCATGTTGACCACGCCGCGCCGAGAGCACCAGGGCGGTGGACGACGGCGAGGCCTAGGAAGGGGACGACGCGGAGCCGGGGAAGACGCGGCAGTGGATGCTCACACGTAGAGAAGTACGAGGGTTCACTAGTTCGCTGCGGTGTGAGGCTGTTGTTGCCCCAGAATAACAGGGGGTGTGGGTGAGTAGAGGGATGGCCTGGCCAGCGGTGGGAGTAGTAGGGGCGGTGAGGCCTCTGCCTCATCGCAGCCGGCCACGGGAGGTAGGAGCACGAGGCATGACCGGCGCTGGTTTGGGCGGCTGGAGCAAGAAGACCAGAGGTTGAAGAAGCACTACGGCCGTTGGATGGACATCATACGGTCACTGGAGCTAGAATTGTGCATATTGACTAAGTTGACAAAGCCCTCCGTCCCCGTCAACTTAGTAGGCCCACAAGTCAGCCTGCCACTATACTGGGTCCCAGCTAACAGGGGGAGTATTCATTTTTTGTGCGTAATAAGGAGGCACTTCCTTGCGTGCGAAGATATAGATGGTGGGTCCGAGCTGTCAGCGGCGGTAACGTTTTTTTCATGAAATACAGAGGCCCTTTTGGTGGGTCCCTGATGTCATGGAGGAATCATTATTTTGCGCGTAATAAGGAGGCATTTCCTTGCGTGCGGCCATGGACCCAGCTGTCAGCCTCTCCACGTACAGTCCACTTCAGATGCATGTCGGTCGTTGACCACGTTGACCAGGCCGCGCCGAGAGCACCAGGGCCGTGGACGACGGCGAGGCCTAGGAAGGGAACGACACGGAGGCAGGGAAGACTCGACAATTGTTTCCCACGCGGAGGGGAGTACGACTGTACGAGGGTTTACTGGTTCATCTGCCGTCGCCGGAGAATAACAACAGGTGTGGGTGAGTAGAGGGATGGCTAGGCCAGCGATGGGAGTACGATGGGGCGGTGAGGCCTGCACGGCAGCACATCCGGCCATGGGGAGGAGGGAGCAGGCAGTCCCGCCGGTGCTTGTTTGAGCGGCTGGAGCAGGAAGAGCAGAGATTGAAGAAGCACGACGGCCGTTCGATGGACATCGTATGGTCACTGGAGCTAGAATCGTTCATATTGACTAAGTTGACAAAGCCCTCCATCCCCGTCAACTTAGTAGGCCCACAAGTCAGCCGCCCACCATGGTGGGTCCCAGCTAGCAGGGGAGTATTCATTTTTCTGTGCGTAATAAGGAGGCACTTTCGGTGGGTCCGAGCTGATAGCGGGGGGAACGTTTTTTTCATGAAATACGGTGGTCCGTCCGGTGGGTCCCAGCAGTCAGGGGCAAACGTTTTTTTTGCAAAATACGGTGGCCCGTCCGGTGGATCCCAGCAGTCAGGGGGGAAACATTTTTTCTGCGAAATACTGGTGGCCCGTCCGGTGGGTCCCTGCTGTCAGGTGGAGGAATAATTATTTTGCGCGTAATAAGGAGGCACTTCCTTGCAGCTACCATGGACCCAGCTGTCAGCCTCTCCACGTACAGTACTCTTCCGATGGAAGTCGGTCGTTCACCACATTGACCATGCTGCGCCGAGAGCACCACGGTGGTGGACGACGGCGAGGCCTAGGAAGGGGACGACGCGGAGCCGGGGAAGACACGGTAGTGGATGCCCACGCGGAGAGGAGTACGAGGGTTCACTGGTTCGGCTGCCATCGCCGCAGAATAACAGGGGGAGTGGGTGAGTGGAGGGATGGTCTGGCCAGCGGTTGGGAGTTGTATGGGGATGGTGAGGCCTCCGCGGCAGCACAACCGGTCATGGGAGGCAGGAGCATGCGGCACGACCGGCGCTGGTTTGGGCGGCTGGGGCAAGAAGACCAGAGGTTGAAGAAGCACTACGGCCGTTGGATGGACATCATTGACCACGCCGCGCCGAGAGCACCAGGGTGGTGGAAGACGGCAAGGCCTACGAAGGGAACGACACGGAGCCGGAGAAGACACGGCAGTGGCTGCCCACGTGGTGGAGAGTACGAGGGTTGACTGGTTTGGCTGCCATCACTGGAAAATAACAGGAGGTGTGGGTGAGTAGAAGGATAGACAGGCCAGGGATGCGAGTATGATGGGGCCGTGAGGCCTGCCCGGCAGCACTGCCGGCCAGGGGAGGCGGGAGCAGGCAGTTCCGACGGCACAGGTTTGGGCGGCTGGGGCAGGAAGATCAGAGACTGAAGAAGCACGATTGTCGTTAGATTGACATCTAACGGTCTGACGCTGGTAGAGTCAATTGTTGACCAAGTTTCTTTTTTGAGAAACCTTGTGTACGCATGAACTTAGTAGGCCCACAAGTCAGCCTCCAAATCTGTGGCAGACAACATAAAACCCATTTGCTATTTTTTATAATTTGTAGCCCATTTGCTAATTCTTAAGTAATTTCTTACAGCCCATTTTCTGCCCAGGACCACGGTCAAAAAGTTCAACCTTATTTTGCATATTTCGGTGGAGTCCGAACTGTTGTAATCCCGAAATGATAAACATTTTTAAGAACTTATTGATTTGCCAAAAAATTATTTTGTTTTTGTAAGCAAATAAGACGTGGGACAATTGAGTTGGTTTAAGGGAAAACCAGTGGTAAAAAATTCAGCGCTGGGTGGGAAAAACAACAAAAATAAGGATGTAAATATGAAAAGGGAATTTTATGTGTTTTCAATATAATGTTACGTGTATATGAACTAGTAAAACTATAGGTAGAGATTAGAAAACAGATGTAGGACATGCGTTTCAAGAGGATAGTAGAACTGGGCTGTGTGTTTGATTCAGTAAAAAAAAACTGCATGCGGATGTTGTAAGACAAAATATAACTAACACTGGCGGGCTAGAGTCCAGTAGATACCTGCTGGATCTTTGTGCCCCGTTGTCGTCATGGGCTGGGCCTGTTAAAAACAAAACTAACCCTGGGCAGTCTACAGCCCAGTTGAAACTTGCTCGACCTGAAAAAATAATATACGTGCTCAATAAAAAAGAGAATTCTACAAGTACAGACTGATAACTGGGATGCAGCACGGATATTGTTTTTTTATCGTGATAATAAGTGCATGCACTTGTTTCAAAAAAAATGGAGAACTGGGAATTCGAACGGTGGGTGCTTATGCTACCCATCAAATAAAAATCAGGTGCCTGAAAATTCGTTTCGAAACAAATGATTCAGCTTTAGATCCACGTCGACCCTCAGCATGATGGTTGGAAGCAAATGCAAGTTCATACCAAAAGATCGTTAACAACAATACCAACTTGCGGACGACAAGGTAGTACAACTATCAATACCAAACTAACTTATAATCTTTTTACTCCTGGACCTAGTGTTCGTCTGGTAGAAAATCTTGCAGAGGACCAGCTCCCGCTCCTTCTCTTGCTCCAGGTACCCGAGGTGGTACTGGTGCATCACCCAGTTGGTCCTCTGCTGGTCGAAGTTCTTGTTGGTGTGCAGCACCAGAACCTTTTTTGCTACCCGTCTGCCAGCCGTTGACCATCACCGGCAAGGTATTGCCTGGTTTTCTCGAAGAAAAAGGAAGATCATGCCAAGCACTTGCATTTGGTACTCGATAAGCTCAGAGAACACCAGTTCTACGCCAAGTTCTCCAAGTGTGAATTTTGGCTCGATGAGGTTCTTTATCTTGGTCATATCATCTCTGCCAAGGGCATTGCGGTGAATCCTGAGAAGGTGTCTGCAATTGTGAATTGGGAACCTCCTCAGAACGTGAAGCAACTCCATAGCTTCCTCGGTCTCGCAAGCTATTGCCGAAGATTCGTTGAAAACTTTTCTAAGATCGCGAAGCCTCTCTCAAATCTTCTCCAGAAGCACGTCAAGTATGTTTGGTCTCTGGAGTGTGACATTGCTTTCAACACTTTGAAAGAGAAATTGGTCACCGCTCCAGTTCTGACTCCGCCTGATGAATCCAAACCGTACGAGGTCTTTTGTGATGCCTCTCTCCAAGGTCTTGGCGCAGTGTTGATGCAAGAGAAGAAAGTTGTTGCTTATACCTCTTGCCAATTGAAGCCCAATGAGAAGAACTACCCCACTCATGATCTCGAGTTGGCGGCAGTTGTGCATGCTCTTTTGACTTGGAGACATCTCTTATTGGGAAGAAAAGTGGACATTTTCACTAATCACAAGAGTCTCAAGTACATCTTCACTCAGCCTAATCTCTATCTCAGGCAAACTCGATGGGTCGAAATGATTCAAGAGTATAATCCAAGTATTGAGTATACTCCAGGCAAGGCTAATGTGATTGCTGACGCATTGAGCAGGAAGGCTTATTGCAACAGTCTGATTCTCAAGCCTTATCAACCTGAGCTTTGTGAAGCTTTCCACAAACTTAATCTGCAAGTTGTTCCTCAAGTTTTCCTCGCCAACCTTCAAGTCTCTCCTACCTTGGAAGACCAGATTCGCCAAGCCCAGCTTCTTGATGCTATGGTGAAGAAGGTGAAGATTGGGATTGCCAAGAGTCAACCCAAGTACAAGTGCTACCGCCTTGATGACAAGGATACTCTCTTCTTCGAGGATCGTATTGTTGTGCCCAAGGGTGACCTTTGTAAAGTGATAATGAACGAGGCTCACAATTCTCTCCTCTCCATCCACCCTGGGAGCACGAAGATGTATCAGGACCTCAAGCAGGCTTATTGGTGGACTCGAATGAAGCGCGAGATTGCTCAATTCTTGAATGAATGTGATGTCTGCAGAAGAGTGAAGGCAGAACACAAAAGACCAGCGGGTCTCCTCCAACCTCTTGCCATTCCAGAATGGAAGTTTGACCACATTGAAATGGACTTCGTGACTGGGTTTCCAAAGTCCAAACATGGCAATGATGCTATATTCGTTGTCATTGACAAACTCACTAAAGTGGCTCATTTTCTGCCTATCAAAGAGTCAATCACGGCAGCTCAATTGGCAGAACTCTATACCTCTCGAATTGTCTCTCTGCACGGTATTCCACAAGTGATCTCTTCAGACCGTGGCAGCATCTTTACCTCAAAGTTTTGGGATTCTTTTCAGAAGGCCATGGGCACCAACATCCGCTTCAGCACAGCTTTCCATCCTCAAACTAGCGGTCAAGTCGAGCGTGTCAACCAGATTCTTGAAGATATGCTCAGGGCTTGTGTGATCTCCTTCGGCATGAAGTGGGAGGATTGTCTTTCTTATGCTGAATTCTCCTACAACAACAGTTTTCAAGCAAGTTCGGGCAAGGCCCCATTTGAAATTCTGTATGGCAGGAAGTGCCGTACCCCTCTCAACTGGTCCGAAACCGGTGAACGTCAGCTTCTCGGAAATGACTTAATCACAGAGGCAGAGGAAATGTGTAAAGTCATTCGAGATAACCTCAAAGCAGCCCAATCCCGCTAGAAGAGCTACTATGATAGTAAGCACCGTGATTTGGCTTTCGAGATCGGAGATCATGTTTACCTCCGCATCTCTCCTATGAAAGGTACTCGTCGCTTCGGTGTCAAAGGGAAGCTTGCCCCTAGATACGTGGGACCTTTCAAGATTGTCAGCAAGAGAGGCGATTTGTCCTATCAACTCAAGCTTCCTTCAAACTTTGCAAATGTGCATGACGTGTTCCATGTCTCTCAGCTCCGAAAGTGCTTCAAGACTCCTGACCGCACTGTCAACTTCGAGGACATTGAGCTCCAAGAAGATCTCTCTTATCGTGAGCACCCCGTTGCTATTCTTGAAGAGACTAAACGCAAGACTCGCAACAAGTCAATCAAATTCCTCAAAGTCAAGTGGTCACACCATTCCGACCGTGAAGCTACCTGGGAACGCGAGGATCACCTCCGTTCTGAGTACCCGGCGTTCTTTCAGTCCTAGATCTCGGGACGAGATCCTTTCGTAGTGGTGGAGTGTTGTAACTCCCCGGATGTAATTTACCCAATATGTACTCCAACTCTTGCTGTTTCCGGCGTTAAGTTATTTTATTTTCTCGGGTTCAGGTTTTTGTCTCCGTGTGTTGTTGTCGTTGTCATGCATCTCATATCATGTCATCATGTGCATTGCATACATGTTCATCTCATGCATTCGAGCATTTTCCCTGTTGTCTGTTTTGCATTCCGGCGCTTTGTTCTCCTCCGGTGGTCAATTCTACCTTTCTTTCGTGTGTGGGGATTAAACATTTCCGGATTGGACCGAGACTTGCCAAGCGGCCTTGGTTCACTACCGGTAGACCGCCTGTCAAGTTTCGTACCATTTGGACTTCGTTTGATACTCCAATGGTTAACCGAGGGACCGAAAAGGCCTCGTGTGTGTTGCAGCCCAACACCTCTCCAATTTGGCCCAAACCCACCAAAACCTTCTCCATCATCTAGAGCATTCGATGACGATCGCGTGGCCGAAAACCGCACCTCATTTGGACTCTCCTAGCTCCCTCTATGCCTATATATACCTCCCCCATTCCAAATCTCGGATCCCCTCCTCGAAACCCTAAAAAAAATCCATCTCCGCCGCCGGACAACGTCCGTCCCCGGCCGGACAGCGTCCGCCGCTGCCTTCGACCAACCGGGGAGCGCCACGTGGGCATCCATCCCCACTTCGCCGCCTCCTCCCGCCGCCGGCCCGCTCGGCCCGCAAGGGGCCCTCCCGGGACCGGGCGCCGCCTCCCCGCGCCTTCTCCGCCCCGCCGCCCGACGCCGCTGCCCCGCTGCCTTCGCCTCGCCAGTCGGCGCCGCCACGCCGCCGCGCCAGGGCGCCGCACTCGCCTTCTCTGGCGGATCCGGGCCGCCGCATCCGCGCCGCCGCCGCCAACCGCCACCGCCGCCGTCCGCCGCTTCGGATGCGGCCACCTCGCCGGCGAGCCCCCTCCTCCGCGTCAAGTCCGACGACTCCGGCGACCTCGAAGCTCCGGCCGGCGAACCTCGTTCCGCGTGCAAACCGGATCTGGATCTGGATCTCGTCTGGGTTGACTTTTCTGCCCGAAACCCTAATTTTATTGCTATGTTCATCGTGCCGTAACTTTGCATCCGTAGATCTGTTTTGGGCATATAGCATACCAAAATGTTCGTATCAGAGAGCACATCATTTCATATCATTGCATCATTTTCATTTGAGTTCATCTTGATGCCCGAAATGCTGTTAGAAGAATGCTATTTGAGTTAATTGTCAGATCTGCTGCTCCAATTAGATATTTGTCATTTTTGCCATGATTATTGTGTGCATGATATGCCCCTGAGCTCTTCATGAGTTTTGTTATATGTTTTGCCATATATACAGAGGTGCAACCCATGTATTTTTGTGATGTGTGTTGTGACTTGCACAAGCTTGCAAAGTGGAGCATTCGTTAATGCTGATTTCAGGAACTTAGCTTTTCCACTAAGTCCTTGATCTGTTTATCTCAATATGCCATATGTTCATGTTGTTTCCTAGTGATCCATGCCTCTTTTGAGGATGATTAGTAAGGATGTTTTGTTAATCTTTTATTTCTCTATCCATTCATGTCTTTTTTGCAATTATGGAGCACCCTAGCTTGCGTCAATCGAGCTCTACTTTTGCCATTTCGTGAATCTGGGCAGATTGTCTACTTGTTAGCGATTTTGCCGAGGATGTTGTAGTTGATCCGTGCATGCTATGTTATTGTTCTTGCCATGTCTAGCTTGTATTTTGTGTATTCTTGATGGGTGTATGCTTAGATTGTCATGACTTGCTCTGTAGTGAGTGCATCGAGCTCGTAAACATGCCTACTTGATATCTGTTTCAGCATGCTCCAGTTTTCACTAAGTCTGAGAACTGATTATGTTTTTGCCATGTTCACATGCTTGCAAATGTATTTTCTGATCCCTTTTGGCTCAAGGTCACTAAGGGACTTTTGTTAAGATCTTTGAGTATCTCTAGGCCATGCTTTACTTTGCCATGTTCAGGTCCTGTAGCATATAGTTTTCATGCTCCGAAGTGTGCTATCTGATCTGAAATTCCAGACAAGTGTTAATTTCATAAGTCTGAGATCTGTTTGTCAAATGCATTTTTGCCATGCTTGTTTGAACCTGTTAATGGATGATTTGGCCGTAGCTCAGTGCTAGACTTTTGTTAAGCATCATGAATGGTTTCCTGCCATGTATTTTGATGCCATGTTTGGGTGCTGTAGCATGTTCATCTTGTTGCATTTAGATGGCTACTTGCTGTAAATCGCAGACCGGTGTCATATGTGAATCGCTTGCCATTTCCAAACCGTAACTCCGATTCCGGTGATCTTTATATCGTTTTCAAGCGATTTCATCTCATCTTAACTGTAGCACACTTGGATTTCCAAGTTGAGGCCAGGTTCCTACATTCCTTGTCAAATCTTGCATATGCACCACATATTGCACCCCGCATATCATACCATCTTTGCATCATATTGTTTGAGCTTTGCACGTGGTTGACTGTGTCCTTGTTGCTTGTTTGTCTTGTTTGGGTAGAGCCAGGAGACGAGTTCGCTAACGAGGAGCCCGTTGAGTTTGCTTTCGAGGATCCAGTCAACTCTGACAACTTTGCAGGCAAGATGATCATACCCTCGAAATCACTATCTTTGCTTGCTAGATGCTCGCTCTTTTGCTATGCCTATGATACGATGCCTACCACTTGCTTATCATGCCTCGCAAATTGCCATGTTCAGCCTCTAACCCACCATGTCCTAGCAAACCGTTGATTGGCTATGTTACCGCTTTGCTCAGCCCCTCTTATAGCGTTGCTAGTTGCAGGTGAAGATTGGAGACCGTTCCTTGTTGGAACATTATTTACTTGTTGGGATATCATTATATTGCCATGTTATCTTAATGCATCTATATACTTGGTAAAGGGTGGAAGGCTCGGCCTCTCGCCTAGTGTTTTGTTCCACTCTTGCTGCCCTAGTTTCCGTCATATCGGTGTTATGTTCCCGGATTTTGCGTTCCTTACGCGGTTGGGTTATAATGGGAACCCCTTGATAGTCCGCCTTGAATAAAACTCCTCAAGCAATGCCCAACCTTGGTTTTACCATTTGCCACCTAACCTTTTCCCTTGGGTTTCGCAGACTCAAGGGTCATCTTATTTTAAACCCCCCGGGGCAGTGCTCCTCTGAGCGTTGGTCCAACCTAGAGCACCGTGCGGGGCCGTCCCTTGGAAACTTGGGTTACGTTGGCTCCCGTATGCTTAGCTTATCTGGTGTGCCCTGAGAACGAGATATGTGCAGCTCCTATCGGGATTTGTCGGCACAGCGGGTGGTGTTGCTGGTCTTGTTTTACCATTGTCGGAGTTGTCTTGTAGAACCGAGATGCCGAGTCTGATCGGAATGTCTCGGGAGGAGGTCTATTCCTTCGTTGACCATGAGAGCTTGTCATGGGCTAAGTTGGAACTCCCATGCAGGGTTTTGAACTTTCGAAAGCCGTGCCCGCGGTTATGGGCAGATGGGAATTTGTTGATGTCCGGTTGTAGATAACTTGAACCTTAACTTAATTAAAATGAATCAATCGTGTGAGTTGCCGTGATGGTCTCTTCTCGGCGGAGTCCGGGAAGTGAACATGGTGTTGGAGTAATGCTTGCCGCAGGATGTCCTCTAGTTACTCTATCGCGCTTTGCTTTCTCTTCTCGCTCTCTTTTGCGAACAGGATAGCCACCATACATGCTAGTCGCTTGCTGCAGCTCCACATATTTACCCTGCCTTACCTATAAGCTTAAATAGTCTTGATCGCGAGGGTGCGAGATTGCTGAGTCCTGTGGCTCACAGATTACTTCCAAACCAGATGCAGGGCCTGATGATTCCGTTCCAGATGACACGCTTGAGCTCAAGTGGGAGTTCGACGAGGACTCACGCCGATACTACGTGTATTTCCCTGATGATCAGTAGTGGTGCCTAGTTGGGGTGATCGGGACCGTGTCGCATGTTGGGTTATCTTTTATTTTGGCGCCGTAGTCGGGCCATGAGTGTTTGAATGTTGTAATGCTATTTATGTACTTGATTGATGTGGCGAGTGTAAGCCAACTGTGTTATCTCCCCTTTATTATTTATATCACATGGGATGTTGTGAAGATTGCCTAACTTGCGACATTGCTTTCAATGCGGTTATGTCTCTAAGTCGTGCCTCGACACGTGGGAGCTATAGCTGCATCGAGGGCGTTACAAGTTGGTAATAAGAGCCTTCCCCGACCTTAGGAGCCCCATTGCTTGATCGTTTTTAGCGGCCGAGTTGTGTCTAGAAAAAAATGTTTTGAGTCATTTAGGAATTGTATATTGGAAAGTTTAGGAATTCTTTTTACTCCCCAGTCTCCTCATCGCTCTGGTAAGGCATCCTGACGTAGAGTTTTGACTGTTCTCTTCTCAAATTTCACTAAAAAAATTTTTAGGGTCACGCGGGTATCTTGGAATCGTTCCGATGGTTTTGTGACGAGAACATTGTTCTTGGTGCCTCCTGTCTTTAGGGGTTGTGGCAGTGTCCCGGGGAGTTGAGCTCCGAGGTGTTGTCGTCACAATTTTATCGTTGCAGTTCTGGAATACCTGAGTTTAGTACGCCGACATCGAAAATCTCTTTTATGCAGTTCGTTGGTGAGATAACCTCGACGCCACCCAGTACTGGGGCGGGAGTTCGGGAGTATCGCCATAACTTGTATAACGGATGCTTTTCGAAGGTTGAGGTAGATGGTTTCCGAAGTTTTTCTCGGTTATGTGTTGAAGGATTTATACAGCTGGATGTAGGAATTGCTAGATTTGGGTGAGATATTATGCTTCCCCTGTATCCCCAACACCTGATTGCATAACCGGAAAGGTTCGGGAGTTTCATAGGTGGGAATTCTTGTAGCTCTAGTTATTCTTCCACGGATATTTGGTTTGAGACTGGGATTTCTTATCGAGTATTCGTTCTTGATCCGTACCTTGTTGATTTATTTCCCTACCTAAATTCTAAGTGGCTTCTCAATTTATGGATATGTGACCATTTCAAGTGGAATGCATTCGTTCATTTTGTTCGGATGTGAAGACTTTATGTTGCAATTTCAACTTGTTTGATTCAGCTTCATTTTATCTATCAATGTGCTAACGGTGGTCAACCTCTTCAGGATGGCTCCCGCTAAGAGCACCAATCAGAATCAGAATCAAGATCCGCCACCACCTCCACCTCCTCTGGAGGCATGGCAAGCTGTGATGGCCGCAACCAATGCAAACACACCGTTGATCATGCAAACTCTTCAAGAGCGCAATCAAGCGAACCAAGGCAACCAAGGCAACAATCAGAATCACTTTGCTACACTCAACTAGTTCCTTGCTAACGGGCCAAAGACTTTTAGCAATTGTGTTGAGGCAACTGATGCTGACAATTGGCTCGTGGATCTGTGCAAGCATTTCGAGTGCAGTAACGTCAGGCCTGAGGACTTCGTCAAGTTCGCTTCTTTCCAACTCAAAGACCAAGCTGCAGAATGGTTCCAGCAGTACAAGGATTCCAGAGGTGGACGTGTTATTACCTGGGATGAATTCCGTCAAGATTTCAAAGCTCATCATATTCCTCCGAGCGTGGTTGAAAGCAAGCGTGAGGAATTCCGCAACCTGAAGCAAGGCTCTTTGTCTGTCTATGACTACAACAAGTTGTTCCAGAAGCTCGCCCGCTTTGCTAAGCAGGACGTCCCTGATGAGAAGAGCATGATATACCAGTTCAGGGGTAGTCTCAGAGAAGAAATCCAGCTAGCTCTTGTTCTCTTTGAGCCTCTGAGGTACGATGAGTTCTACAACATGGCATTGAAGCAAGAGGCCGCTCAACTGAGGTGTGATGCTTCCAAGAAGTGAGTCAGAGATGCTACTCCTTCTTCCTCTACTCAAGTGGCCAAGCAGCAGAAGTATTGGCTTCCTCCTCCTCCGTTCCGTCAGCCGTATCAGCAGAAGAGCAAAGGTGGCAGTGGATCCTACCACCCACCCAACCTTGGCTTTCAAAACAAGACTTCGTCTCAAGCTCCAAGATCGTGTGCTCCGTATCACCGTCCTCTTTCAGAGGTCACATGCAACAAGTGCCAACAAAAGGGTCACTATGCCAACAAATGCTTCAATCAGAGGCGTCTCCCTCCTCCTCCTCCTGTGAGATCGGCTAGTACAGTTGTAGTCAAGCATAACCCCAAGCACGCCAAGGTCAACTTGCTAAATGCAGCTCAGGCAGTGGACTCGTCAGATGTCATCATGGGAAATTTCCAGTTAACTCTTGTCCCGCAAAAGTTCTTTTTGACACTGGTGCATCGCATTGTTTCATGTCAAGATCATTTGTTCCCAAGCATGACTTCGTTTCGCAAATATTGGGTAAACCTATGGGAGTGGTTTCTCCGGCTAAGTCTATGAGGGCTACTTCAATAGTCCCGGATGTTTCTATCATGATGGGTGATTTCAAGTTTTTGGCTTCTCCAATGGTTCTTGGTAACTCGGATATTGATCTTATTCTCGGGATGGATTGACTTTCTAAGCACAAGGCTTAGCTTGATTGTGCAGCCAGGCAAATTCAATTGACTCATTTGTCTGAGGATGTAATTGTCTTTGCCGCGTATGATGATACCATCCGTCTGTTCTTTCTCAATGAGAAGGGTGAACTGGATGCCATCTCGCAAATTCCAGTCGTTTGTGAATATCAAGACGTCTTTCCAGAAAAGCTTCCATGAATGCCTCCGCACCGGCCAGTTGAATTCGTCATCGATCTTGAGCCTGGCATGGAACCAGTGTGCAAGCGTCCTTACAAGCTCGAACCTGAAGAGTTGAAGGAGCTGAAGAAGCAACTCGATATTCAAGAAAGAATGGGTCTCATCCAGCCTAGTTCTTCTCCGTGGGGTTGTGGTGTTCTTTTTGTGAAGAAGAAGGATGGAACGGACCGACATTATGTTGATTACCGTCCATTGAACAAGAAGACCATCAAGAACAAATACCCACTTCCCAACATCAACGAGCTGTTTGAACAACTCAAAGGTGCCCAAGTATTCTCCAAGCTTGATCTCCGTATGGGTTATCATTAGATTCGAATCCTTGAGCAAGATATTCCCAAGACGGCTTTCAGGACAAGCTATGGGTCATATCAATACACTGTCATGTCTTTTGGTCTCGTCAATGCTCCTCCGACTTTCTCTCGCATGATGAACTTCATCTTCAACGCCTACACCAATGACTTCGTTTCGGTCTATCTCGACGACATCCTGGTTTTCTCGAAGAACAAGGAAGATCATGCCAAGCACTTGCGTTTGGTACTCGATAAGCTCAGAGAACACCAGTTCTACGCCAAGTTCTCCAAGTGCGAATTTTGGCTCGATGAGGTTCTTTATCTTGGTCATATCATCTCTGCCAAGGGCATTACGGTGAATCCTGAGAAGGTGTCTGCAATTGTGAATTGGGAACCTCCTCAGAACGTGAAGCAACTCCGTAGCTTCCTCGGTCTCGCAAGCTATTGCCGAAGATTCATTGAAAACTTTTCTAAGATCGTGAAGCCTCTCTCAAATCTTCTCCAGAAGCACGTCAAGTACGTTTGGTCTCCGGAGTGTGACATTGCTTTTAACACTTTGAAAGAGAAATTGGTCACTGCTCCAGTTCTGACTCCGCCTGATGAATCCAAACCGTACGAGGTCTTTTGTGATGCCTCTCTCCGAGGTCTTGGCGCAGTGTTGATGCAAGAGAAGAAAGTTGTTGCTTATACCTCTCGCCAATTGAAGCCCAATGAGAAGAACTACCCCACTCATGATCTCGAGTTGGCGGCAGTTGTGCATGCTCTTTTGACTTGGAGACATCTCTTATTGGGAAGAAAAGTGGACATTTTCACTGATCACAAGAGTCTCAAGTACATCTTCACTCAGCCTAATCTCAATCTCAGGCAAACTCGATGGGTCGAAATGATTCAAGAGTATAATCTGAGTATCGAGTATACTCCAGGCAAGGCTAATGTGATTGCTGACGCATTGAGCAGGAAGGCTTATTGCAACAGTCTGATTCTCAAGCCTTATCAACCCGAGCTTTGTGAAGCTTTCCGCAAACTTAATCTGCAAGTTGTTCCTCAAGTTTTCCTCATCAACCTTCAAGTCTCTCCTACCTTGGAAGACCAGATTCGCCAAGCCCAGCTTCTCGATGCTATGGTGAAGAAGGTGAAGATTGGGATTCCCAAGAGTCAACCCAAGTACAAGTGCTACCGCCTTGATGACAAGGATACTCTCTTCTTCGAGGATCGTATTGTTGTGCCCAAGGGTGACCTTCGTAAAGTGATCATGAATGAGGCTCACAATTCTCTCCTCTCCATCCACCCTGGGAGCACGAAGATGTATCAGGACCTCAAGCAGGCTTATTGGTGGACTCGAATGAAGCGCGAGATTGCTCAATTCATGAACGAATGTGATGTCTGCAGAAGAGTGAAGGCAGAACACCAAAGACCAGCGGGTCTCCTCCAACCTCTTGCCATTCCAGAATGGAAGTTTGACCACATTGAAATGGACTTTGTGACTGGGTTTACAAAGTCCAAACGTGGCAATGATGCTATATTCGTTGTCATTGACAAACTCACTAAAGCGGCTCATTTTCTGCCTATCAAAGAGTCAATCACGGCAGCTCAATTGGAGGAACTCTATACCTCTCGAATTGTCTCTCTGCACGGTATTCCACAAGTGGTCTCTTCAGACCGTTGCAGCATCTTTACCTCAAAGTTTTGGGATTCTTTTCAGAAGGCCATGGGCACCAACATCCGCTTCAGCACAGCTTTCCATCCTCAAACTAGCGGTCAAGTCGAGCGTGTCAACCAGATTCTTGAAGATATGCTCAGGGCTTGTGTGATCTCCTTCGGCATGAAGTGGGAGGATTGTCTTCCTTATGCTGAATTCTCCTACAACAACAGTTTTCAAGCAAGTTCGGGCAAGGCCCCATTTGAAATTCTGTATGGCAGGAAGTGCCGTACCCCTCTCAACTGGTCCGAAACCGGTGAACGTCAGCTTCTCGGAAATGACTTAATCGCAGAGGTAGAGGAAATTTGTAAAGTCATTCGAGATAACCTCAAAGCGGCCCAATCCCGCTAGAAGAGCTACTATGATACTAAGCACCATGATTACCTCCGCGTCTCTCCTATGAAAGGTACTCATCGCTTCGGTGTCAAAGGGA
>NC_053027.1:388895131-388895206 GCF_003073215.2 Triticum urartu | reverse complement strand
ACTTGACGCGACGGCGGCTTGGCGCTGAGGAAGTTGGAGGCAGCGCAGGTTGCTAGAGGAGGGCGGCTCGCGTCC